>NC_057811.1:476326168-476330887 GCF_018294505.1 Triticum aestivum
CTCACTGTTCATCCCAGAGGCAGCATCGATCGGCTTTAGTTAGCAGCAGTAGCGAAGGAATCGCTCGATCGGGTTCAATTAACAGCCATCGATCGATCGCTCGGGTTTAGTAACGCGTAGCCTGCAGTGCAATCGCTCGGGTTCAGTTAGAGCCCAACGCCTCGCTCGGGTTCAGTTAGAGCCAACGCCTCGCACACACACGCGTACGTGTACGAGAGAAACGCTCATCGCTCGGCCCCCGACCTCCCACCGTAACCGGGAACTCCCTGAAATTTTCCTCGCCCTTGCTATTACCACGGTTTTTTCCGTCATGGACGGCCCAAAGAATGTCATGCAGCTGCATCTCCGGCCCGCCCAGGACGAAAAGCCCATTTTCTGTCATGATTTTTTTGTCATATAAGTAGGAGCCCACCACATCTATGATGATACCGGGTTTTGTCACAATTATCGTCATAGAAGTGTCATATGTATGACAGAAAAAAATTTCGTTCGGCCCAAAATGTCACGGATGTGTCTTTTTTTTGTAGTGCTTCAAAAGTTCTAACAAACACTCGGGCAAGTTCTTCCCAACTGAATATACTGCCAGGCGCTAACTGAGTCAACCATGCCCTGGCTGAGCCTTCCAACATCAGAGGAAGGTGCTTCATGGCCATTTCATCATTGCCGCCACCAATCTGCACAGCCACTCGATAATCCTCAAGCCAAGTGTCAGGCTTGGATTCACCAGTAAACTTGCTGACACCAGTCGCCAACCTGAAGTTGGGAGGAATCACTACAGCCCTGATGGCTCTGCTGAAACACTCTGGACCTGAAACATGCACACTGCTGCCAGTCGGGTGATCTTTGTCATGGCCCTCTCTGTGTGCTCTGTTCCTGTCGACCAGTCCTTGAACGAGGATGGACCTTGCATCAAAGCTTGGCTCCCTCGGATCGATTGGTATTCTTCGCTCGCCACTGTGAGGGCGTCTGTCATCATGTTGCCGAGGCACATATGATTCACTCCTCGGAGGGGGTGTGGGCACTTGACGACAGTCATCACGGCCGAGTCGGTGATCATATTGCTTGTCGTTTCTGTACCGATCCTGCCGGTGCCCGCGACCCTCACGCCGTGGGGGCGATCTTGGGCTATGGGCCGACTGAACTGTATCCGCCATCACAGACCTACTATGAATCATATTCCGCGACTGAGATACCTCTATGTTCTGCTCTCCGGCTGCCCGGAGTAAGGCCCGGATCTGCATCAGACCTCTGCCAGCTTCCGACTGGGAAGATTGAATTGACTCTGCTATTCGGGCCGCAGCTGTGAGATTTTGAATCGGAGTGCGGTATACCTGAGGTTGAGGCGGAAAAAGCTGTCGTCGACTGGACTCAGGGATCCGCTGCCGAGCACGCTCGTCGAGTGCATGCTGAAGGTTCTCCAGTCAAGTGCGCTCAGCCAAGTTGGCCAGGCGCGCCTCCTCCAAGGCCCGGGCCTCGGGGGTTTCTCCAATGATGGGAGTGTGAAGTGCATCCATATTGCGGCGGCGAAACTCTTCCCTCTGTTGCGACGAAAGGGGCTCGGGGCGGTACTCCTCATGAACGTGTGACGGATCGCCGCCACCATCACCACCGTCGTCGTGGGGGAAGCCAGGAGGACTACGTGGTCCGTTGACCATCAAGACTTCAGCTGCGGGATCGCTACTATCACACTCGGATGCGGTCTCGACGGAGCCAGTCGAACAGGCCATAGAGAGTTTCGTCGGACTCGATTGCCGCGACTTGTGGGGTGGCCGACTGACGGACCATCGCGTGTCTCACCCACCGCTGAAGCCGCGACCGACCGGATCGCTTGCGTCGGCGAACAACAGGGAGCGAGGACACCACGGGAGCCGACCGATACTGGGTCGATGGCTGCCGAAGAAGGACGCACGCGCGAAAGTGCGTCGCCCCGCGGACAGGGAGCGCCTCGACGTCGAGGGGAGCTTCCTGAAGCCAGGCGGAGTCGTCGGCTACGAAGACGAGCGCGCCGAGACGGATCTCGCGGCCTTCAGCCAATCCGCCGCCGGAAACCATGATGATGGGAATCAGAAAAAAATTGCAACTTCACCAAAAAAAGTCGCTAAGACACCTGCCCCATGGTGGGCGCCAACTGTCGTGGTACTAAGACTGATAGTAGAATGGGGGGTAGGTATGAGGAGGCAAGTTCCTAGCTATGGCGAAGTTGTACACACGAGTTTTACGAGTTCAGGCCCTTCGCCGAGGAAGTAATAGCCCTACGTCTCGGCGCCCGGAGACGGTCGACTGGATTATGTGTGTGTGTGTGTGTGTGTGTGTGTGTTACAGGGGGTGTGAACCCTTGTGCCAGTGAAGGGGGGTGGCTTATATAGAGTGCGCCAAGACCCTAGCCAGCCCACGTTACAAGGGGTTTAAGGTACATAAAGAGATGGCGTTACTGGTAACGCTAGTAATAAAGTGACATAAATGATCATTAAGTCTATGGAATAAACGCCCGACCGTTGCTATGCAGAGTGACTTTATATCTTCTGTCCGCCGAGTGATTTCTGTTACGGTCGAGTGACATTGCATCCTTCCGAGTGGAATAAGTCCGGCCCATGGTCGAGTGGATGATTCTATCCTTTGAATGCTTCTGACTTTAGGGCGATGTCTTAGGGGAGGGTGTCTAGGTCAGGCCTATGACCCTACCCTAAGTATATAGCTTCATCACTAGGGACGACCTATAATTGGTGACATGCCATTGCAGAAAATCATGTTAATTTGCACAATGTCACTAGAATGTTTGTCTTTATTATAAGAGTATAATATATATCTGACTTAAAGCCCATAATACAGCAGTGTCACCGCGTCTCTGGTTAAATCAAAACCTCAACTTGATTAGTTGAAAAACTAGGTGTTTAGAAAAAGTCCCCTAACTCTACTCCATATATATACTACTAGGGGCAGGAGGAAGCGGACGTGTCCATGGTAGATCCATCCATTGCTTTCTTCTCATGTTGTTTCCTCCTATCTTCATCAACGGCGAAAGCAATGTTGAATCCGACTAAAGAGATTATGACCCATCCGAAAAACTTGAAGTGGAACCCCAAGTGCTGCCTTAGGCCTTGTACAATGAGAGATGCTTAGTGGGGTGCTTAGAAAAATAAACCGAGATTTTCTGAAGCACCGGTGCCTGTTTCTACAGGAGAGACGCTTAGTTAAGCGTCTACCCTGTACAAATAAGCACCGGTGCCTATTTCTCTAAGCACCTCCCATTGTAGAAGGCCTTACAGCCTCGCCCATCGGATCGCCTACACTCGTCATCGTGTTGACTTGAGGACCCACACCCATCGGTTGGACCGGTGGCCCATAACCCTGCAATGCAATGGATCAACAAAATTAGAACGGATGTATTTTCCTCGACAACGCAAAAGAAAGACGGAGGATGCGAACCTGAGGAGCGTGGGTGGTGGAGAAGAAACGAGGACGAGGAGCTGATGATGGTGGCGCCGTGGCCACGCGGCGGCTGGTGGCGAGGATCCCGCGCTGCAGCACACGCCGAAACACGGACACCAACATGTTGTCCGACGGGCGTGTTTCTCAACTTGTTGTTGTCCCGTAGGGTAGGCGCGCGTGATCTTCCTTGTTTTCAACTTCCTAGATCTGCGGCTAGTCCCGCCCCTGTATATATACGTATAACGGAGTACTATATATAATCTGCGTCGATGAACCCTCCGAGTCGAACCTACGTGCCCGTGCCGACAACGTATCCAACTACACCAACTCGTCGATGGACTCTAGGACTCGGACCTAGGTAGTAGTAGCTTTCTTTCGGACGCGGAGCAATTGATCACGAGCTCACAGGAGCTCGGAATCACACCCGTCCAAAACAGCGTCATGATTCGGTAAATTTTGTTGGGAAACCGGGGCCACCACGAGGGTGGCGGCGGCTAGCGCACGAAGCGCTCGGGATAGCCCCTCCCGTTTCCCCTCTTTACGTTAAGTGGGTACTTATCCCTTGACCCCCTAGTCCCTATATAAGGTAACGAGGAGCCATCATTGTAAGACCTGATCATTGATTAATAAAGCTGGTCTCCTCCATATCTCTGTGTCATTTACTTTCGCGCGTTCGACTACTTCGTCTACGATGCTCGCTCTCGCTCCGCAACCTCGGACCGGACTCGTCGGCGGAGTTGCGGAACACGTTATCAGCACGCTTCGCTCCATCAACTCTCCGTCAAGCCTGCATCACGCAGGCTTTCATCGATCCCGCGGGGGTATAAGATCCGATCTCCACTTTTGCAAAAATGGATTCCTCTCGTTACTGCGATTCCATTTTTGCAATTAGTTTATTTTTCGGATTTCATCTACCTATGGTGTGGATTTTCCTCCCAAGAACCGAGCGGACGAATACGTCGCCGACCAATGTCGATGTTCTTGGACTAAGAGGAACTTGTTGACTCAACTATAGGGAGTCGGTACAGATCGCGATCCAGATGGTCACGGTACCGCCGCAAAAGCACCAGATGTGCCATGCGCCGTCGGAGTTCCGGATGAACGCGATGAAGATTCTCATCCCGAGGCCGGCGTCCAGATGACGCCGTGCTGTCCGCGACCCCGCTGGTCGCGCGTGAAGCGCCTCGTCCTGCTAACGCCGTCGTCGCCGCCGTGCCCTGCTGACGCGTACTCGCGCGCAGCCCACCCGCAGCCGCTGGCACGTGCCCGCTGCACGCCCGCGCCGCCGCG
>NC_057811.1:476331369-476417189 GCF_018294505.1 Triticum aestivum
GCGAGCCGCCGCCGCTCAAGCCCACTGGCCGCCGCCGCACCCCGATGCGGGCGCTAGGGTTTTCCCCTAGCGTCGCTACGGGAAAGGCCGTCGGCTGCTGGGCCGACCCGCTGGCTCCTGGGCCAGATGGGCCGCGGCTGTGGGGATCCCTCCATAAAAAACAGAGGGGCACCGGCTGTAGCGCAGAAAAATTGCGGTTTAGCCCCTGTAGTTTTCAGCTTTTACGCGAGTTTTATTCCTGCAACAATATTTCGCGTAGAACCCCCTGAAACTGTCTGTTTTCGCTGAAAACGCGTATTTGGGCTTTAAAATGTCTCGGGAATTCAATTTTGGGGCTATTTTTCACGTACGAAATGCGCTTAACATGCTATACTTTGTAAACATGTTTTTATTATATGATTTTACTACTGCAGATTAATTGTTTTGCACTCTTAATCATTAAGTACGTCAAATTAGAACGTGTTTTAAATAATGGAACGTCATTTTTATTGAATAAGTTTATCAACATCGCATTTGTGCAAAAGATTACCTGCTGTAATCTCATGATTTTTGCATAAATTGCAGATGGCCGGAATTGTCAACAAGGAGTTTGCTGAGTTGGCCCAGACGGGGATGAACTACCTGTCATGGGCCTCGGACTGTGAGATCTTTCTCCAGGGCAAAACCCTCCTGAGGGCGATCGGTAAGGGGACCCCGCTGGCCCCCACTGATCCCAAGTTCGAAACCGAGAATGCGCAGGCTCTGCATTTTCTCCGTCATCACCTGTCACCTACTCTGAAAGATGAGTATATGGCTGAGCGGAGTGCTTCTGGCCTTTGGACCGCTCTTAAGCAGCGGTTTGAGCGGTTGAAGTACACTGTGAAGCCACGTGTAGAGGTAGAGTGGATCCGTCTGAGGTTTGCAGACTTCAAGACAGTTGGGGAGTACAATTCGGCTCTGCACCGGATTTGTACGACTCTTCGGTTGTGTGGTACTGAGATTACCGACACCCAGAAGATTGAGAAAACCCTATCCACTTTCCACCCTGACGCGGTCCTGTCCACACGGAACTACCGCCAGGGCAACTACACAAGGAATTCAGAGTTGATTGATGTCCTCCAGGTGGCAGAGGCGCAGGACGAGGTTCTGAAAAAGAACTTTGTCGCGCAACCACTTGGGGGGAGTTCTCGCCAGGAGGTGAACGCTCTCAAAGTCCGCAAGCCTCAACAGAAGAAGAGGGGCCGCAAGGGCAAGAAGAAGGGCCCTCAGCCCTCCGCCCCGGCTAAGCAGCAAAAGCCGGGCAAGGGGGGGCAGAGGCCTCAGGACTGCTTCCGGTGTGGCTCGGTGGAGCATTTCTCCCGCCAGTGCCGCGCACCACAGGAGGTCGTTGATGCATATAAGGCTCGGAAGGCGCGTGAGACACACCTCGCCTTGGTTCAGGAGGGAGCACCACCGGCGCCCATGGCGGCACCCGTGATGATCTCTACGCCCCCTGCTGCGCCCATCACGGCGACCCCCGTGGTGCCCATCGCGACGGCTTTGGCGGTCTCTAGTGACGCCAACGTTGCCATGGAGGTTGACCACGTGGTCGCCTCGGCGGTGCCGCAACTAGATGTTGATGCTGCCTCCAAGATGGTTTCTAAGGAGGATCAGCTCACTAGTATGGAGATTGCTGCTGAGGTTAATGGCTTCTTCACCGAGTCTACTTAGCATACCTCTTTGGTTATCATGATTCCGTGATTTGATACAATAAATTCGATTTGGTTGTAAGCTCTATGAGAGCATAAACTTATTCTTTACTTTGGCGATTGGATAACATTTATTCATTTATTCCATTATTTATACATGATAGTATGTTATGTTCTGGAATGTGTGCATTTATTATTAATGTAGCGTCTTCCTCATTACATTAATTATATGTCATATTTAAGAACGCGTGTGGCGCCCGAATGGAGGAAACGTGCCTTGCCGATAGCGCAACTACACATACCATTTTATGAGAAACTAAGTACTTTGAGTCTATTAAAAAATCTCCGGGAAGTATTATGACAATCGCCGGCTGCGGTTCGCACATAGTTGGCTCCAGACGATCCACTATTATACTTCCTATGGGAACAAATTTGATCATTAATGATGCGTTGTTGTACCCGGAGTCGACTCGTACTCTTTTGAGCTTTAGAGACATCCGCGCCAATGGTTTTCATGCTGAGACCGATGATGAGAACGGCAAGGAGTGCCTACTTATCACAAAGCGGGATGCAAATGGTAAACATGTTATCGAAAGGCTTCCTTCGTTCGACACAGGGCTATACTACACTAAAATCGTAGCACCGCCTGTGTACACTACCCTCAAGACCGTTTTTAGAAGCTCTGAACTCTTCTGCCTCTGGCACGATAGGTTAGGCCACCCCGGACTTAGGATGATGAGAAATATAATAAACAACTCGCATGGTCATAATGTTAACGTGAAGAACTTCCTGAATCCCGATGATTTCGTGTGCTCCGCATGCGCTAAGGGGAAGTTAGTCATTAGGCCATCGCCCCTCAAGGTGAGGGATGAAATCCCCGCGTTCTTGGAGCGTATCCAAGGGGACATATGCGGTCCAATTCAGCCCCTCACGGGGCCATTTCGGTACTTCATGGTGCTCATTGATGATTCCTCTAAATGGTCCAATGTTTGCCTGCTGTCAACACGGAACCATGCCTTTGCAAAGCTGATCTCTCAGATCATACAAATGAGGAATAATTTCCCTGATTATCGTATCAAGTCTATTCGAATGGACAACGCCGGAGAATTTACTTCATAGGCGTTCGATGATTATTGCATGGCAATGGGAATCAAAGTTGAGCACTCGGTACCGCATGTTCATACACAAAATGGACTTGGCGAGGCATTGATTAAAAGAATTAAATTCATTGCCCGACCGCTCCTTCAGGGTTGTAATTTACCAACTACATGTTGGGGCCACGCAGTGTTACACGCGGCCAATCTCATCAACTTTAGACCGTCGGCCTACAACATCCACTCTCCTGTTCAGCTTGCGCAAGGGTCGGCACCAAAAATTTCCCACCTTCGTAGGTTCGGTTGCCAGGTATATGTACCAATATCACCACCTCAGCGATCGGCGATGGGCCCGCTCCGTAAGTCGGGGATATACGTTGGTTATGAGACTGTGTCCATAATCAGGTATCTGGACCCCATGACAGGTGACTGTCACACGGCTCGTTTTGCTGATTGCATTTTTGACGAGGATCATTTCCCGACTTTAGGGGGAGAGAATCAACCCCTTGATGCTAAAAGTCGAGAAATCATGTGGCAAGCCACGGGAATCCACGCTCATGACCCGCGCACTGCTGAGACTGAGAGAGAAGTCCAAAAGATAATAGATTTGCAGTCATTAGCAAATCAACTGCCTGACCACTTTAGTGACTTAAAGACTGTGACAAAATCGCATGTGCACGCGCGCAATGCACCGGAAAGGGTTGAAATACCGAAGAAAAATGATGGTATACCCGCTCCTGTCCAAAGGCCTAAAAGGACGAGAGATCCGGCTTCTCAAATCCCAAGTACTCGGGGACGCCCGACGAAAAAGGATAAGAGAGATTTATTATAGCCTGTCGCCAAAGTACCCCAAAGTGAAACGGGGAGCCAGTCGAGACCTGGCACAAGTACGGAAAATTCAGTGCACGAAATTCCGGACTTAAACTTTCCCATAGGGGAAACACCTAGCGGAGATGTGTGCGCACACGTCGGCGCGGGAAATCTATAGGACCTTGCTCCCATAATGGGAAATTTGGTAGAGAAAGTGTTAGCGCCAGATGTGCTCCATGATGAAATGGCCATAAATTATATTTATACGGGGGAGTCCCTAAACTGAAATTGCCTCAATCATAGATCTTGACCCTGAGCCTAACACGCTCGCTGATTGCAAGAAAAGGTCGGATTGGAAAGATTGGCAGCAGGCAATTACTGCTGAATTATTATCTCTCAACAAAAGGAAGGTGTTCGGACCAGTTTGTCGAACTCCTCCCCCACATTCGCCCTGTTGGCCATAGGTGGGTTTTTGTTCGAAAGAGAGATGAAAATAATAAGGTAGTACGGTGCAAAGCAAGGCTCGTCGCTCAAGGGTTCAATCAACGACCAGGTGTCAATTTTGAGGAGACTTATTCCCCGGTCATGGATGGAGTTACCTTTAGATACTTGATCTCGATGGCAGTAAACATGGGCTTGAAAATGAAACTAATGGATGTTGTCACTGCTTACCTGTATGGTAACTTGGATTCGAACATATACATGAAGGTTCCAGAAGGTATCCCTGTTCCGAACCATGATAGAGCAAACAGGGGTCTATACAGTGTTCAACTTCAAAAGGCACTGTACGGACTCAGACAGTCTAGTAGAATGTGGTACAATCGCTTAAGTGATTTCCTTCATGAGAAGGGCTACACGAGCAATAAAGATTGCCCATGTGTTTTTATACGGCGATCCCAAGATGGATTCTGTATAATCTCGGTGTACGTGGACGATTTAAACATAATCGGTACGCCTGAGGATATTGAGGAAGCGAGTTCCTACCTGATGTCGGAATTGGAGATGAAGGATTTGGGTAAAACCAAGTTCTGTCTAGGTCTGCAACTTGAACATTCCCCTGATGGGATTCTAGTGCACCAGTCGGCCTACACCCAAAAGGTGTTGGAGAGATTTGGATTTGATAAGGCATATCCTTCTAAGACCCCGATGGTCGGAAGATCTTTACAGCCAGACAAGGACCCGTTCAGGCCAAAGGAAGAGGGGGAGGAAACTCTGGGACCAGAGGTTCCTTACCTGAGTGCAGTTGGAGCACTCATGTACCTCGCAAATTGTACACGGGCAGACATTGCGTTCGCCGTCAGTTTGCTTGCTCGGTACAGTTCTGAACCTACCAAGAGGCATTGGAAAGGTGTCAAGGACGTCTTCCGTTACCTGCAAGGGACCAAAGATCTTGGCCTGTTTTATAAAAGAAATCAAGACCTATCTATTATAGGCTATGCCGATGCTGGGTACCTATCGAACCCGCATGATTGCAAATCGCAGACTGGATATGTTTTCCTTTGTGGTGGAACTGCGTTTTCCTGGAAATTGTCCAAGCAAACACTTGTGTCGACTTCCACGAACAACTCAGAAATCATGGCACTATTCGAAGCGTCAAAAGAGTGTGTATCGCTTCGGCGGATGATCGGCCACATTCAGCAGACATGTGGGCTGAACACCGTACAAACCCCTACCATTATCTATGAAGATAATGCTGCTTGTGTTGCACAAGTCCAGATGGGTTATGTGAAGAGTAACCTCACAAAGCATATTAGTCCCAAGTTCTTCTATGCACATGAGCTGCAACAGTTGAACGAGGTGAGAGTTTTGCATACTAAGTCCTGTGACAATCTTGCTGATATGTTCACTAAATCATTACCGGCATCAACCTTAGAGAGGTGTGTGCGTGGAATCGGTATGATGAGACTTAGAGAGATGCAAGGTTCAGGGGGAGAAACTTCACAAATTCGTCGTTAAAATCTCGATCCTAATGATCGAGTACTCAACTTGATGGTTGAGTGGATTGTACTATTTTTCCCTTGAGTGAGTTTTCCTGATGTTTCTCACACGAGGTTTTTGACGAGGCAATTCGTGCAATACAACAACGTATACTGTGTGCTCTTTCTCCATATTTTTCCCACTGGGTTTTTCGGAGTTTTGAGGCATGGATATACGGATAATTACCCAAGGGGAGTGTTGGGAAACCGGGGCCACCACGAGGGTGGCGGCGACTAGCGCACGAAGCGCTCAGGATAGCCCCTCCCGTTTCCCCTCTTTACGTTAAGTGGGTACTTATCCCTTGACCCCCTAGTCCCTATATAAGGCAACGAGGAGCCATCATTGTAAGACCTGATCATTGATTAATAAAGCTGGTCTCCTCCATATCTCTCTGTGTCATTTACTTTCGCGTGTTCGACTACTTCATCTACGACGCTCGTTCTCGCTCCACAACCTCGGACCGGACTCGCCAGCGGAGTTGCGGAACAAATTTAATGAAAGAGGCAGGAGGCGGGTCCACGTGGGACAGGGAAAAAAGGAAATACGGACAAATACTCACCTGACCGGTGGGCCGAGGTTGAACGGAAGTTTGTACTGCGTGGACGGAGGGAGGCCGAGCCGTGGCTCCAAAGGCCGCCGGCTTCCTGATCCGTGGATCAGATCCGGCGCTTTCCAATAACGCCAGCAGTCCCCACAGTAAATGAGGTAGATGGGCCGTTGTGGAGATTAGGTTGGCGAAGTTGGATCTGCTATTCTTCTCAAGGCGGCGAAGCGGTGGGGATTTCTCCTGAGGCGACGGCGATTACGAGGGCGAATGAGTAAGCAGCTGCTCGACCGCCATGGAGTTCTTGATGCAACCCATAAACAGGTTAGAATCTGCTCGCTGGTCTGATTGCTTGCATGCTTCTACTTCGGTTTTCTGGACTGATTGTGGTTATCGCTGGGGCGATTCGTGTTTGTAAATCATTAGGACACTGCTAGAGGAGGTCAATGACAACAACAGCACGGCGGAGCCTGTGCGGTTTCCGGTTTTGGTGTCGGCAGAGTACCAGATGCCAACACCCGCGGCTTCAACTGCGAACGGCCAAATATGCCATGAAGAGGCCGTTGACTGTCCCCCAATTGGTGATAAGGCGCAATGTTCAGAGCAGTCCATAGAACAACTGGATCCAAAAACACCGGGATGGACGCAGATGTACGATAGATTCAAAGTTGGTCTAGATTCATGTGGGATGACATGTCAAGTAATATGTATTATTGATAGTTGCAGAAATATTGATTGTATGAAGGTAGACATTGATTAATGTGGGTGTGTGATTTTCTGAATTGTTTGGTCTCGTTACAATTTACAATGGTTTTGCAGAGTTAGAGTGGGTGCTGCTGCTCCAGGTAGGGCTCCTTGCCCGGATAGGGTCACAGCGCTTGAAAATATCTACCGGATGTGTCTAACGCAGATGTCTGCCGGATGTGTTTCCAAACTACAGAAAATGGTACAAGCATCTTGTACCATATCTGATAGTGATGTGAGGTGCAGATTTTGTGAGTGAATTTGGTCCTGATGGGCACCTGACATCAGTCGGGTGGGCAGCTGTGTCAAGAATGCTTGTGTACAAGGATGGACGAATGTACGGTGACTGGGAAATCAGGTGGCGACACATACTCGACTTGTGATTTGTGGTGAGTTCATACTTACGTGCCCTGAAAAGCATGCTGATGTTTTGATACAAAGGAGTGAGTGACATGTCTTATTGTTTGGTCCTTGTAGCTGTTAGAATAAATCCAAGGCATACTGTCAATCATTTGAGGATCAAGCAATCACACGAGCACGACACCGAGATTTGTTAACGAGGTTCACCGATATGGCTACATCCCCTGGGCCTGATTATGGGCGCTCCTCCCCATGACACCGCTACAATACCGCATCCGGTCGCCCTGGACGCCAGCACATGCCGCCGGCTACCCCTGCATTCCTATGCTATTATGTTGGCATAGGTTACATCGTGTGTCTACCCCGCTATATATGAGAGGTCTAGAATACAAGTGTCCTACTTGGACATGACTCCGTATCCTATCTAAACACAATACAATTACAAGTCCAACTGTAACCTACCTTGTACACAATATTCGACACAACTCTAACAAACTCCACCTTGGCGAATATTCTCCACCACCTTGAATTCGTCAATGCGTCAAACTAGTACATTGGACTTGAGCTTATCCCATGAGTACCGTTGCTACTCCAAAGACTCCATGTGACTCCACTTGCAACTTGTAGTCTCTCCTTTTCTTGACCACAGTCAACACTCGAGCAAAATTAAGTTCCTTGTTACTCTAGTTTGTGCTCTCAACTTCCAGAGTATCACTCCAACGCCATCATACACCGATCACTGACCTGCGTGAAAGTGAACAACTCACATATTGGGTGTCACACATAAGAGTTACCTGAACCCAACATCACCGCTCCTTTCTTGACCGTCTATCTAAAACTTGAAGGAATTTCACCATTGCTTATAGTCATCCCGAGTCAAATTCGCAGTTGTCTGACCACATGTATGACCACCAGAGCCCTGGCCCGTCTCCATGTCCCGTGCATACCGCACGCCTCGCCGCTATTACCGCGTCGAGCCTCCGCTATCCTGGTCGAGTCTCAGTGCTCGCGAACCCACACCACTCAACTCCACTGCAGAGTACCACCGATCATCACCGACCGATGACGAGTTTCACGCTTCCATCAGACCACTGAGCTCCAGTCCAAACTGCGTGCCTCTCGCTTTTTTCCCGCTGAATGGGCTTCGATTCTCTGGATCCTTACATCGTAGCCCATCAATCCAGCTCCACCTTCAACATGACTCCATGGTAGACGATCAGTCCACCCGCGTGCCCCGTCGACTTCAAGCTCACATGTGCACCGTCTTGAATCAACCCCGCGTCATAGTCTTGTCGAAGCCATACAAGCCCTCGGACCTGCGCCACGTGTTTCCACGCCCCAGAAGTCGATCACCATCAGCATCACGCTCCTATGTCGTCGTCGCCGATTCCACCACCGTTTTCTGTACCAACCGACTTGCGTCGATTTGTCAGACCATCTAGTCCAACCCAGCCGAACTTGTCCAGCTACATGACACGCTCGAGGCTCCCAAATCGTCTTTCACGAATTCTAATCCATCACATGGCAGTTCCATCTTAGCTGACATGACTTCCTACAACTCCTTCAAGCATCCCTGTTGTGCCAACAATCTTTCATCCTAGTCTGCCATAACCCAAAGCTTCCAGTTCCATTGAACTTCTCCACCTCAAACCTGGTACGCGTTGGCGCCATGGTCCTTTGTACGGCTGACCCTGCGAAAAATTATCCCAGCTTTACACGTGATGCCCAAGTACACAAACAGAACCGAACGTGGTATGCTTCCATGTACTAGTTGCAATCCAACTTGGGCTTCACGTGATGTGCTCTTGGCTCAACCCCGATGCTGCTATCGCTTTGCCCTGCCTATGCTTTCTGATGTACTGCCGTATCGTGCTGGATCTTTTCTTCGGCTGATCTGATATGCCTCCTTCCGCGTCGTACACGAGAGGCCGCTGCCTCCAGGGACTCGGTCCCGTCTTTTTTTCAAAACAGAATCTGGTATGCAACCTTGCTGTCACGATTGAACGCCCGCGCTGGTCTCCTGAGTGCTGCCATCATCACACGCGTCGTAACTGGGCCTGCTGGATAACCCAACCTACATGGGCCGCCGCGCTGCCCCACGTGGGCTTCCAGCGCCTGGACACGTCACGTGTCTGGCCGCTCCACGACCTGGCGTAGCTGCACGATCCCAATCAATTGATCGCTGCCGCCTTCTCGAGCGCGCTTTCGCCGCCGCCGCTTCCGCGTTTTTGACCGCTGTACGCTCGCCCGATCGATCCTCCTGATCCATCGCCGCATGTCAAGCTTGCTGTGCGTACAGTGCCTTCCACTGATATGCTTTCTTCAATCTTGCCGAGAACCACACCGTAACCGGGTGCATCTCGAACTTGATACTTCCTCTGAATCAACAATCCACGGCCTCCGAACAACCTAGCTCATGATACCACTTGTTAGAATAAATCCGAGGCATACCGTTAATCATCCGAGGATCAAGCAATAACACGAGCACGACACCGAGATTTGTTAACGAGGTTCACCGATATGGCTACATCCCTGAGGCCTGACTATGGGCGCTCCTCCCCATGACACCGCTACAATACCGCATCCGGTCGCCATGGACGCCAGCACATGTCGCCGGCTTCCCCTGCGTTCCTGTGCTATTATGTTGGCATAGGTTACATCGTGTGTCTACCCCACTATATATGAGAGGCCTAGAATACAAGTGTCCTACTTGGACATGACTCCGTATCCTATCTAAACACAATACAATTACAAGTCCAACTGTAACCTACCTTGTACATAATATTCGACACAACTCTAACAAACTCCACCTTGGCGAATATTCTCCACCACCTTGAATTCGTCAATGCGTCAAACTAGTACATTGGACTTGAGCTTATCCCATGAGTACCGCTGCTACTCCAAAGACTCCATGTGACTCCACTTGCAACTTGTAGTCTCTCCTTTTCTTGACCACAGTCAACACTCGAGCAAAATTAAGTTCCTTGTTACTCTAGTTTGTGCTCCCAACTTCCAGAGTATCACTCCAACGCCATCATACACCGATCACTGACCTGCGTGAAAGTGAACAACTCACATATTGGGTGTCACACATAAGAGTTACCTGAACCCAACATCACCGCTTCTTTCTTGACCGTCTATCTGAAACTTGAAGGAATTTCACCATTGCTTGTAGTCATCCCGAGTCAAATTCGCAGTTGTCTGACCACATCTATGACCACCAGAGCCCTGGCCCGTCTCCATGTCCCGTGCATACCGCATGCCTCGCCGCTATTACCGCGTCGAGCTTCCGCTATCCTGGTCGAGTCTCAGTGCTCGCGAACCCACACCACTCAACTCCACTGCAGAGTACCACCGATCATCACCGACCGATGACGAGTTTCACGCTTCCATCAGACCACTGAGCTCCAGTCCAAACTGCGTGCCTCTCGCTTTTTTCCCGCTGAATGGGCTTCGATTCTCTAGATCCTTACATCGTAGCCCATCAATCCAGCTCCACCTTCGACATGACTCCATGGTAGACGATCAGTCCACCCGCGTGCCCCGTCGACTTCAAGCTCACATGTGCACCGTCTTGAATCAACCCCGTCCCATAGTCTTGTCGAAGCCATACAAGCCCTCGGATCTGCGCCACGTCTTTCCACGCCGCAGAAGTCGATCACCATCAGCATCACGATCCTATGTCCTCGTCGCCGATTCCACCACCGTTTTCTGTACCAACCGACTTGCGTCGATTTGTCAGACCATCTAGTCCAACCCAGCCGAACTTGTCCAGCTACATGACACGCTCGAGGCTCCCAAATCGTCTTTCACGAATTCTAATCCATCACATGGCAGTTCCTTCTTAGCTGACATGACTTCCTGCAACGCCTTCAAGCATCCCTGTTGTGCCAACAATCTTTCACCCTAGTCTGCCATAACCCAAAGCTTCCAGTTCCATTGAACTTCTCCACCTCAAACCTGGTACCCTTTGGCGCCATGGTCCTTTGTACGGCTGACCCTGCGAAAATTTATCCCAGCTTTACACGTGATGCCCAAGTACACAAACATAACCGAACGTGGTATGCTTCCATGTACTAGTTGCAATCCAACTTGGGCTTCAAGTGATGTGCTCTTGGCTCAACCCCGATGCTGCTATCGTTTTGCCCTGCCTATGCTTTCTGATGTACTGCCGTATCATGCTGGATCTTTTCTTCGGCCGATCTGATATGCCTCCTTCCGCGTCGTACACAAGAGGCCGCTGCCTCCAGGGACTCGGTCCCGTCTTTTTTTCAAAACAGAATCTGGTACGCAACCTTGCTGTCACGATCGAACGCCCGCAATGGCCTCCTGAGCGCTGCCATCATCACACACGTCGTAACTGGGCCTGCTGGATAACCCAACCTACATGGGCCGCCGCGCTGCCCCACGTGGGCTTCTAGCGCCTGGACACGTCACGTGTCTGGCCGCTCCACGACCTGGCGTAGCTGCACGATCCAATCGATTGATCGTTGCCGCCTTCTCGAGTGCGTTTTCGCCGCCGCCGCTTCCGCGTTTTTGACCGCTGTATGCTCGCCCGATCGATCCTCCTGATCCATCGCCGCACGTCAAGCTTGCTACGCGTACAGTGACTTCCACTGATATGCTTTCTTCAATATTGCCGAGAACCACACCGTAACCGGGTGCATCTCGGACTTGATACTTCCTCTAAATCAACAATCCACGGCCTCCGAACAACCTAGCTCATGACACCACTTGTTAGAATAAATCCGAGGCATACGGTTAATCATCCGAGGATCAAGCAATCACACGAGCACGACACCGAGATTTGTTAACGAGGTTCACCGATATGGCTACATCCCCGTGGCCTGACTATGGGCGCTCCTCCCCATGACACCGCTACAATACCGCATTCGGTCGCCCTGGACGCCAGCACATGCCGCCGGCTTCCCCTGCGTTCCTGTGCTATTATGTTGGCATAGGTTACATCGTGTGTCTACCCCGCTATATATGAGAGGCCTAGAATACAAGTGTCCTACTTGGACATGACTCCGTATCCTATCTAAACACAATACAATTACAAGTCCAACTGTAACCTACCTTATACACAATATTCGACACAACTCTAACAAACTCCACCTTGGCGAATATTCTCCACCACCTTGAATTCGTCAATGCGTCAAACTAGTACATTGGACTTGAGCTTATCCCATGAGTACCGCTGCTACTCCAAAGACTCCATGTGACTCCACTTGCAACTTGTAGTCTCTCCTTTTCTTGACCACAGTCAACACTCGAGCAAAATTAAGTTCCTTGTTACTCTAGTTTGTGCTCCCAACTTCCATAGTATCACTCCAACGCCATCATAGACCGATCACTGACCTGCATGAAAGTGAACAACTCACATATTGGGTGTCACACATAAGAGTTACCTGAACCCAACATCACCGCTCCTTTCTTGACCGTCTATCTGAAACTTGAAGGAATTTCACCATTGCTTATAGTCATCCCGAGTCAAATTCGCAGTTGTCTGACCACATGTATGACCACCAGAGCCCTGGCCCGTCTCCATGTCCTGTGCATATCGCATGCCTCGCCGCTATTACCGCGTCGAGCCTCCGCTATCCTGGTTGAGTCTCAGTGCTCGCGAACCCACACCACTCAACTCCACTGCAGAGTACCACCGATCATCACCGACCGATGACGAGTTTCACGCTTCCATCAGACCACTTAGCTCCAGTCCAAACTGCGTGCCTCTCGCTTTTTTCCCGCAGAATGGGCTTCGATTCTCTGGATCCTTACATCGTAGCCCATCAGTCCAGCTCCACCTTCAACATGACTCCATGGTAGACGAGCAGTCCACCCACGTGCCCCGTCGACTTCAAGCTCACATGTGCACCGTCTTGAATCAACCCCGCGCCATAGTCTTGTCGAAGCCATACAAGCCCTCGGACCTGCGCCACGTGTTTCCACGCCCCAGAAGTCGATCACCATCAGCATCACGCTCCTATGTCGTCGTCGCCGATTCCACCACCGTTTTCTGTACCAACCGACTTGCGTCGATTTGTCAGACCATCTAGTCCAACCCAGCCGAACTTGTCCAGCTACATGACACGCTCGAGGCTCCCAAATCGTCTTTCACGAATTCTAATCCATCACATGGCCGTTCCATCTTAGCTGACATGACTTCCTGCAACGCCTTCAAGCATCCCTGTTGTGCCAACAATTTTTCATCCTAGTCTGCCATAACCCAAAGCTTCCAGTTCCATTGAACTTCTCCACCTCAAACCTGGTACCCATTGGCGCCATGGTCCTTTGTATGGCTGACCCTGCGAAAAATTATCCCAGCTTTACACGTGATGCCCAAGTACACAAACAGAACCGAACGTGGTATGCTTCCATGTACTAGTTGCAATCCAACTTGGGCTTCAAGTGATGTGCTCTTGGCTCAACCCCGATGCTGCTATCGTTTTGCCCTGCCTATGCTTTCTGATGTACTGCCGTATCATGCTGGATCTTTTCTTCGGCCGATCTGATATGCCTCCTTCCGCGTCGTACACAAGAGGCCGCTGCCTCCAGGGACTCGGTCCCGTCTTTTTTTCAAAACAGAATCTGGTACGCAACCTTGCTGTCACGATCGAACGTCCGCAATGGCCTCCTGAGCGCTGCCATCATCACACGCGTCGTAACTGGGCCTGCTGGATAACCCAACCTACATGGGCCGCCGCGCTGCCCCACGTGGGCTTCCAGCGCCTGGACATGTCACGTGTCTGGCCGCTCCACGACCTGGCGTAGCTGCACGATCCCAATCGATTGATCGTTGCCGCCTTGTCGAGTGCGTTTTTGCCGCCGCCGCTTCCGCGTTTTTGACCGCTGTATGCTCGCCCGATCGATCCTCCTGATCCGTCGCCGCACGTCAAGCTTGCTGCGCGTACAGTGACTTCCACTGATATGCTTTCTTCAATCTTGCCGAGAACCACACCGTAACCGGGTGCATCTCGAACTTGATACTTCCTCTGAATCAACAATCCACAGCCTCCGAACAGCCTAGCTCATGATACCACTTGGTAGAATAAATCCGAGGCATACCGTTAATCATCCTAGGATCAAGCAATCACACGAGCACGACACCGAGATTTGTTAACAAGGTTCACCGATATGGCTACATCCCCTGGGCCTGACTATGGGTGCTCCTCCCCATGACACCGCTACAATACCGCATCCGGTCGCCCTGGACGCCAGCACATGCCGCCGGCTTCCCCTGCGTTCCTGTGCTATTATGTTGGCAGAGGTTACATCGTGTGTCTACCCCGCTATATATGAGAGGTCTAGAATACAAGTGTCCTACTTGGACATGACTCCGTATCCTATCTAAACACAATACAATTACAAGTCCAACTGTAACCTACCTTGTACATAATATTCGACACAACTCTAACAAACTCCACCTTGGCGAATATTCTCCACCACCTTGAATTCGTCAATGCGTCAAACTAGTACATTGGACTTGAGCTTATCCCATGAGTACCGTTGCTACTCCAAAGACTCCATGTGACTCCACTTGCAACTTGTAGTCTCTCCTTTTCTTGACCACAGTCAACACTCGAGCAAAATTAAGTTCCTTGTTACTCTAGTTTGTGCTCTCAACTTCCAGAGTATCACTCCAACGCCATCATACACCGATCACTGACCTGCGTGAAAGTGAACAACTCGCATATTGGGTGTCACACATAAGAGTTACCTGAACCCAACATCACCGCTCCTTTCTTGACCGTCTATCTAAAACTTGAAGGAATTTCACCATTGCTTATAGTCATCCCGAGTCAAATTCGCAGTTGTCTGACCACATGTATGACCACCAGAGCCCTGGCCCGTCTCCATGTCCCGTGCATACCGCACGCCTCGCTGCTATTACCGCGTCGAGCCTCCGCTATCCTGGTCGAGTCTCAGTGCTCGCGAACCCACACCACTCAACTCCACTGCAGAGTACCACCGATCATCACCGACCGATGACGAGTTTCACGCTTCCATCAGACCACTGAGCTCCAGTCCAAACTGCGTGCCTCTCGCTTTTTTCCCGCTGAATGGGCTTCGATTCTCTGGATCCTTACATCGTAGCCCATCAATCCAGCTCCACCTTCAACATGACTCCATGGTAGACGATCAGTCCACCCGCGTGCCCCGTCGACTTCAAGCTCACATGTGCACCGTCTTGAATCAACCCCGCGCCATAGTCTTGTCGAAGCCATACAAGCCCTCGGACCTGCGCCACGTGTTTCCACGCCCCAGAAGTCGATCACCATCAGCATCACGCTCCTATGTCGTCGTCGCCGATTCCACCACCGTTTTCTGTACCAACCGACTTGCGTCGATTTGTCAGACCATCTAGTCCAACCCAGCCGAACTTGTCCAGCTACATGACACGCTCGAGGGTCCCAAATCGTCTTTCACGAATTCTAATCCATCACATGGCAGTTCCATCTTAGCTGACATGACTTCCTGCAACGCCTTCAAGCATCCCTGTTGTGCCAACAATCTTTCATCCTAGTCTGCCATAACCCAAAGCTTCCAGTTCCATTGAACTTCTCCACCTCAAACCTGGTACCCATTGGCGCAATGGTCCTTTGTATGGCTGACCCTGCGAAAAATTATCCCAGCTTTACACGTGATGCCCAAGTACACAAACAGAACCGAACGTGGTATGCTTCCATGTACTAGTTGCAATCCAACTTGGGCTTCAAGTGATCTGCTCTTGGCTCAACCCCGATGCTGCTATCGTTTTGCCCTGCCTATGCTTTCTGATGTACTGCCGTATCATGCTGGATCTTTTCTTCGGCCGATCTGATATGCCTCCTTCCGCGTCGTACACAAGAGGCCGCTGCCTCCAGGGACTCGGTCCCGTCTTTTTTTCAAAACAGAATCTGGTACGCAACCTTGCTGTCACGATCGAACGTCCGCAATGGCCTCCTGAGTGCTGCCATCATCACACGCGTCGTAACTGGGCCTGCTGGATAACCCAACCTACATGGGCCGCCGCGCTGCCCCACGTGGGCTTCCAGCGCCTGGACATGTCACGTGTCTGGCCGCTCCACGACCTGGCGTAGCTGCATGATCCCAATCGATTGATCGTTGCCGCCTTGTCGAGTGCGTTTTTGCCGCCGCCGCTTCCGCGTTTTTGACCGCTGTATGCTCGCCCGATCGATCCTCCTGATCCGTCGCCGCACGTCAAGCTTGCTGCGCGTACAGTGACTTCCACTGATATGCTTTCTTCAATCTTGCCGAGAACCACACCGTAACCGGGTGCATCTCGAACTTGATACTTCCTCTGAATCAACAATCCACAGCCTCCGAACAGCCTAGCTCATGATACCACTTGGTAGAATAAATCCGAGGCATACCGTTAATCATCCGAGGATCAAGCAATCACACGAGCACGACACCGAGATTTGTTAACAAGGTTCACCGATATGGCTACATCCCCTGGGCCTGACTATGGGTGCTCCTCCCCATGACACCGCTACAATACCGCATCCGGTCGCCCTGGACGCCAGCACAAGCCGCCGGCTTCCCCTGCGTTCCTGTGCTATTATGTTGGCAGAGGTTACATCGTGTGTCTACCCCGCTATATATGAGAGGTCTAGAATACAAGTGTCCTACTTGGACATGACTCCGTATCCTATCTAAACACAATACAATTACAAGTCCAACTGTAACCTACCTTGTACACAATATTCGACACAACTCTAACAAACTCCACCTTGGCGAATATTCTCCACCACCTTGAATTCGTCAATGCGTCAAACTAGTACATTGGACTTGAGCTTATCCCATGAGTACCGTTGCTACTCCAAAGACTCCATGTGACTCCACTTGCAACTTGTAGTCTCTCCTTTTCTTGACCACAGTCAACACTCGAGCAAAATTAAGTTCCTTGTTACTCTAGTTTGTGCTCTCAACTTCCAGAGTATCACTCCAACGCCATCATACACCGATCACTGACCTGCGTGAAAGTGAACAACTCACATATTGGGTGTCACACATAAGAGTTACCTGAACCCAACATCACCGCTCCTTTCTTGACCGTCTATCTAAAACTTGAAGGAATTTCACCATTGCTTATAGTCATCCCGAGTCAAATTCGCAGTTGTCTGACCACATCTATGACCACCAGAGCCCTGGCCCGTCTCCATGTCCCGTGCATACCGCACGCCTCGCCGCTATTACCGCGTCGAGCCTCCGCTATCCTGGTCGAGTCTCAGTGCTCGCGAACCCACACCACTCAACTCCACTGCAGAGTACCACCGATCATCACCGACCGATGACGAGTTTCACGCTTCCATCAGACCACTGAGCTCCAGTCCAAACTGCGTGCCTCTCGCTTTTTTCCCGCTGAATGGGCTTCGATTCTCTGGATCCTTACATCGTAGCCCATCAATCCAGCTCCACCTTCAACATGACTCCATGGTAGACGATCAGTCCACCCGCGTGCCCCGTCGACTTCAAGCTCACATGTGCACCGTCTTGAATCAACCTCGCGCCATAGTCTTGTCGAAGCCATACAAGCCCTCGGACCTGCGCCACGTGTTTCCACGCCCCAGAAGTCGATCACCATCAGCATCACGCTCCTATGTCGTCGTCGCCGATTCCACCACCGTTTTCTGTACCAACCGACTTGCGTCGATTTGTCAGACCATCTAGTCCAACCCAGCCGAACTTGTCCAGCTACATGACACGCTCGAGGCTCCCAAATCGTCTTTCACGAATTCTAATCCATCACATGGCAGTTCCATCTTAGCTGACATGAGTTCCTGCAACGCCTTCAAGCATCCCTGTTGTGCCAACAATCTTTCATCCTAGTCTGCCATAACCCAAAGCTTCCAGTTCCATTGAACTTCTCCACCTCAAACCTGGTACCCGTTGCCGCCATGGTCCTTTGTACGGCTGACCCTGCGAAAAATTATCCCAGCTTTACACGTGATGCCCAAGTACACAAACAGAACCGAACGTGGTATGCTTCCATGTACTAGTTGCAATCCAACTTGGGCTTCACGTGATGTGCTCTTGGCTCAACCCCGATGCTGCTATCGCTTTGCCCTGCCTATGCTTTCTGATGTACTGCCGTATCGTGCTGGATCTTTTCTTCGGCCGATCTGATATGCCTCCTTCCGCGTCGTACACGAGAGGCCGCTGCCTCCAGGGACTCGGTCCCGTCTTTTTTTCAAAACAGAATCTGGTATGCAACCTTGCTGTCACGATTGAACGCCCGCGCTGGTCTCCTGAGTGCTGCCATCATCACACGCGTCGTAACTGGGCCTGCTGGATAACCCAACCTACATGGGCCGCCGCGCTGCCCCACGTGGGCTTCCAGCGCCTGGACACGTCACGTGTCTGGCCGCTCCACGACCTGGCGTAGCTGCACGATCCCAATCAATTGATCGCTGCCGCCTTCTCGAGCGCGCTTTCGCCGCCGCCGCTTCCGCGTTTTTGACCGCTGTACGCTCGCCCGATCGATCCTCCTGATCCATCGCCGGATGTCAAGCTTGCTGTGCGTACAGTGCCTTCCACTGATATGCTTTCTTCAATCTTGCCGAGAACCACACCGTAACCGGGTGCATCTCGAACTTGATACTTCCTCTGAATCAACAATCCACGGCCTCCGAACAACCTAGCTCATGATACCACTTGTTAGAATAAATCCGAGGCATACCGTTAATCATCCGAGGATCAAGCAATCACACGAGCACGACACCGAGATTTGTTAACGAGGTTCACCGATATGGCTACATCCCTGAGGCCTGACTATGGGCGCTCCTCCCCATGACACCGCTACAATACCGCATCCGGTCGCCATGGACGCCAGCACATGTCGCCGGCTTCCCCTACGTTCCTGTGCTATTATGTTGGCATAGGTTACATCGTGTGTCTACCCCACTATATATGAGAGGCCTAGAATACAAGTGTCCTACTTGGACATGACTCCGTATCCTATCTAAACACAATACAATTACAAGTCCAACTGTAACCTACCTTGTACATAATATTCGACACAACTCTAACAAACTCCACCTTGGCGAATATTCTCCACCACCTTGAATTCGTCAATGCGTCAAACTAGTACATTGGACTTGAGCTTATCCCATGAGTACCGCTGCTACTCCAAAGACTCCATGTGACTCCACTTGCAACTTGTAGTCTCTCCTTTTCTTGACCACAGTCAACACTCGAGCAAAATTAAGTTCCTTGTTACTCTAGTTTGTGCTCCCAACTTCCAGAGTATCGATCCAACGCCATCATACACCGATCACTGACCTGCGTGAAAGTGAACAACTCACATATTGGGTGTCACACATAAGAGTTACCTGAACCCAACATCACCGCTCCTTTCTTGACCGTCTATCTGAAACTTGAAGGAATTTCACTATTGCTTGTAGTCATCCCGAGTCAAATTCGCAGTTGTCTGACCACATCTATGACCACCAGAGCCCTGGCCCGTCTCCATGTCCCGTGCATACCGCACGCCTCGCCGCTATTACCGCGTCGAGCTTCCGCTATCCTGGTCGAGTCTCAGTGCTCGCGAACCCACACCACTCAACTCCACTGCAGAGTACCACCGATCATCACCGACCGATGACGAGTTTCACGCTTCCATCAGACCACTGAGCTCCAGTCCAAACTGCGTGCCTCTCGCTTTTTTCCCGCTGAATGGGCTTCGATTCTCTGGATCCTTACATCGTAGCCCATCAATCCAGCTCCACCTTCAACATGACTCCATGGTAGACGATCAGTCCACCCGCGTGCCCCGTCGACTTCAAGCTCACATGTGCACCGTCTTGAATCAACCCCGTCCCATAGTCTTGTCGAAGCCATACAAGCCCTCGGACCTGCGCCACGTGTTTCCACGCCGCAGAAGTCGATCACCATCAGCATCACGCTCCTATGTCGTCGTCGCCGATTCCACCACCGTTTTCTGTACCAACCGACTTGCGTCGATTTTTCAGACCATCTAGTCCAACCCAGCCGAACTTGTCCAGCTACATGACACGCTCGAGGCTCCCAAATCGTCTTTCACGAATTCTAATCCATCACATGGCAGTTCCTTCTTAGCTGACATGACTTCCTGCAACGCCTTCAAGCATCCCTGTTGTGCCAACAATCTTTCACCCTAGTCTGCCATAACCCAAAGCTTCCAGTTCCATTGAACTTCTCCACCTCAAACCTGGTACCCGTTGGCGCCATGGTCCTTTGTACGGCTGACCCTGCGAAAAATTATCCCAGCTTTACACGTGATGCCCAAGTACACAAACATAACCGAACGTGGTATGCTTCCATGTACTAGTTGCAATCCAACTTGGGCTTCAAGTGATGTGCTCTTGGCTCAACCCCGATGCTGCTATCATTTTGCCCTGCCTATGCTTTCTGATGTACTGCCGTATCATGCTGGATCTTTTCTTCGGCCGATCTGATATGCCTCCTTCCGCGTCGTACACAAGAGGCCGCTGCCTCCAGGGACTCGGTCCCGTCTTTTTTTCAAAACAGAATCTGGTACGCAACCTTGCTGTCACGATCGAACGCCCGCAATGGCCTCCTGAGCGCTGCCATCATCACACACGTCGTAACTGGGCCTGCTGGATAACCCAACCTACATGGGCCGCCGCGCTGCCCCACGTGGGCTTCTAGCGCCTGGACACGTCACGTGTCTGGCCGCTCCACGACCTGGCGTAGCTGCACGAACCAATCGATTGATCGTTGCCGCCTTCTCGAGTGCGTTTTCGCCGCCGCCGCTTCCGCGTTTTTGACCGCTGTATGCTCGCCCGATCGATCCTCCTGATCCATCACCGCACGTCAAGCTTGCTGCGCGTATAGTGACTTCCACTGATATGCTTTCTTCAATATTGCCGAGAACCACACCGTAACCGGGTGCATCTCGGACTTGATACTTCCTCTAAATCAACAATCCACGGCCTCCGAACAACCTAGCTCATGACACCACTTGTTAGAATAAATCCGAGGCATACCGTTAATCATCCGAGGATCAAGCAATCACACAAGCACGACACCGAGATTTGTTAACGAGGTTCACCGATATGGCTACATCCCCGGGGCCTGACTATGGGTGCTCCTCCCCATGACACCGCTACAATACCGCATCCGGTCGCCCTGGACGCCAGCACATGCCGCCGGCTTCCCCTGCGTTCCTGTGCTATTAGGTTGGCATAGGTTACATCGTGTGTCTACCCGGCTATATATGAGAGGTCTAGAATACAAGTGTCCTACTTGGACATGACTCCGTATCCTATCTAAATACAATACAATTACAAGTCCAACTGTAACCTACCTTGTACACAATATTCGACACAACTCTAACAAACTCCACCTTGGCGAATATTCTCCACCACCTTGAATTCGTCAATGCGTCAAACTAGTACATTGGACTTGAGCTTATCCCATGAGTACCGCTGCTACTCCAAAGACTCCATGTGACTCCACTTGCAACTTGTAGTCTCGCCTTTTCTTGACCACAGTCAACACTCGAGCAAAATTAAGTTCCTTGTTACTCTAGTTTGTGCTCCCAACTTCCAGAGTATCACTCCAACGCCATCATACACCGATCACTGACCTGCGTGAAAGTAAACAACTCACATATTGGGTGTCACACATAAGAGTTACCTGAACCCAACATCACCGCTCCTTTCTTGACCGTCTATCTGAAACTTGAAGGAATTTCACCATTGCTTATAGTCATCCCGAGTCAAATTCGCAGTTGTCTGACCACAGGTATGACCACCAGAGCCCTGGCCCGTCTCCATGTCCCGTGCATACCGCACGCCTCGCCGCTATTACCGTGTCGAGCTTCCGCTATCCTGGTCGAGTCTCAGTGCTCGCGAACCCACACCACTCAACTCCACTGCAGAGTACCACCGATCATCACCGACCGATGACGAGTTTCATGCTTCCATCAGACCACTGAGCTCCAGTCCAAACTGCGTGCCTCTCGCTTTTTTCCCGCTGAATGGGCTTCGATTCTCTGGATCCTTACATCGTAGCCCATCAATCCAGCTCCACCTTCAACATGACTCCATGGTAGACGATCAGTCCACCCGCGTGCCCCGTCGACTTCAAGCTCACATGTGCACCGTCTTGAATCAACCCCGTCCCATAGTCTTGTCGAAGCCATACAAGCCCTCGGACCTGCGCCACGTGTTTCCACGCCGCAGAAGTCGATCACCATCAGCATCACGCTCCTATGTCGTCGTCGCCGATTCCACCACCGTTTTCTGTACCAACCGACTTGCGTCGATTTTTCAGACCATCTAGTCCAACCCAGCCGAACTTGTCCAGCTACATGACACGCTCGAGGCTCCCAAATCGTCTTTCACGAATTCTAATCCATCACATGGCAGTTCCTTCTTAGCTGACATGACTTCCTGCAACGCCTTCAAGCATCCCTGTTGTGCCAACAATCTTTCACCCTAGTCTGCCATAACCCAAAGCTTCCAGTTCCATTGAACTTCTCCACCTCAAA
Source organism: Triticum aestivum (assembly GCF_018294505.1). Lineage (NCBI taxonomy): Eukaryota > Viridiplantae > Streptophyta > Magnoliopsida > Poales > Poaceae > Triticum > Triticum aestivum. Next base: position 476,354,068 of record NC_057811.1, read on the forward strand.
CCTGGTACCCGTTGGCGCCATGGTCCTTTGTACGGCTGACCCTGCAAAAAATTATCCCAGCTTTACACGTGATGCCCAAGTACACAAACAGAACTGAACGTGGTATGCTTCCATGTACTAGTTGCAATCCAACTTGGGCTTCAAGTGATGTGCTCTTGGCTCAACCCCGATGCTGCTATCGTTTTGCCCTGCCTATGCTTTCTGATGTACTGTCGTATCATGCTGGATCTTTTCTTCGGCCGATCTGATATGCCTCCTTCCGCGTCGTACACAAGAGGCCGCTGCCTCCAGGGACTCGGTCCCGTCTTTTTTTCAAAACAGAATCTGGTACGCAACCTTGCTGTCATGATCGAACGCCCGCGCTGGCCTCCTGAGCGCTGCCATCATCACACGCGTCGTAACTGGGCCTGCTGGATAACCCAACCTACATGGGCCGCCGCGCTGCCCCACGTGGGCTTCGAGCGCCTGGACACGTCACGTGTCTGGCCGCTCCACGACCTGGCGTAGCTGCACGATCCCAATCGATTGATCGTTGCCGCCTTCTCGAGCGCGCTTTCGCCGCCGCCGCTTTCGCGTTTTTGACCGCTATACGCTCGCCCGATCGATCCTCCTGATCCATCGCCGCACGTCAAGCTTGCTGCGCGTACAGTGCCTTCCACTGATATGCTTTCTTCAATCTTGCCGAGAACCACACCGTAACCGGGTGCATCCCGAACTTGATACTTCCTCTGAATCAACAATCCACGGCCTCCGAACAACCTAGCTCATGATACCACTTGTTAGAATAAATCTGAGGCATACCGTTAATCATCTGAGGATCAAGCAATCACACAAGCACGACACCGAGATTTGTTAATGAGGTTCACCGATATGGCTACATCCCCGGGGCCTGACTATGGGCGCTCCTCCCCGTGACACCGCTACAATACCGCATCCGGTCGCCCTGGACGCCAGCACATGCCGCCGGCTTCCCCTGCGTTCCTGTGCTATTATGTTGGCATAGGTTACATCGTGTTTCTACCCCACTATATATGAGAGGCCTAGAATACAAGTGTCCTACTTGGACATGACTCCGTATCCTATCTAAACACAATACAATTACAAGTCCAACTGTAACCTACCTTGTACACAATATTCGACACAACTCTAACAAACTCCACCTTGGCGAATATTCTCCACCACCTTGAATTCGTCAATGCGTCAAACTAGTACATTGGACTTGAGCTTATCCCATGAGTACCGCTGCTACTCCAAAGATTCCATGTGACTCCACTTGCAACTTGTAGTCTCTCCTTTTCTTGACCACAGTCAACACTCGAGCAAAATTAAGTTCCTTGTTACTCTAGTTTGTGCTCCCAACTTCCAGAGTATCAGTCCAACGCCATCATACACCGATCACTGACCTGCGTGAAAGTGAACAACTCACATATTGGGTGTCAGACATAAGAGTTACCTGAACCCAACATCACCGCTCCTTTCTTGACCGTCTATCTGAAACTTGAAGGAATTTCACCATTGCTTATAGTCATCCCGAGTCAATATTCGACACAACTCTAACAGTAGCTAGCACTGATGTATAGGTCATACACCTTGGATTTCGAATTCATAAATACTATAATGAGTTACGAGGCATTCGGATATCGCCTTCAGTGGACAAAGAAGGTAGCAATTTAAATGAATAAAATTTGAGAAGGATTTACTGAATAAACAGAAAACATGGGATTCCTGATTGCAAAGAGGTGGAAGTAATGAGAAATGCTTACTTGTGCTTTGCAGCTGATACTCCCAGTTCCAGCGATGGAAAGCTGGTCACTTTATGTTGTGGATGTCGAAGAGAGAACATTGTTGGTCATGGACCCATGCGAGGCTACAGAGCCAATTGAAGAGATGCAGTACAAGCATGAAGACAATGCAAACTTCATTCTGGCAGGGCTTCAACGTTGCATACATATGAATATCTCCGGGTGGTATGTGTCTGCTGAGGGTTGGAGCATCAACTACAATGTGGGCATGCATGATAGCTGCGAGATGTATGTTCAAACAGTCTAACCCCAGAATACAAATATACAATTCAGATAAAACTGTCTAACTGATTCACATGCACCGTTCTGCCTGCAGAGAGGACAGTTGGCTGCACGTTGTTAACTACACCAGGGAGTACACTGGGCTATATCTCTGGAATCAGCTAACACCAGGAAGCATTCTACTATAAACCCTGACATTACTATTTGGTTGTCAGTGATAGAATAGCATGCTCAGTCAGGGGAAAATCATAACAACTTACATTTGCAGGGCTGGCTGACCTATCTGCGCCAGTCAATTGCATTTGAAGTGATCTCCATGAGAGGGAACATGGGGGAGCTGCCGGATTTCATGATCGAGGAGGTCATGCTACTCTAAGATGGTACTGGATGACATTGATCATTTTGGAGACATCGTTGCGTGCTCGACATAGGCTGCCGAGCAACAACTTGTTTGGATTGCATGTGTGGATATAGGAAATTTTAGTTGCCATCCCGCATATATGTGGTGTGGTAATGGTTCCTATATTTCCACGGCAGTACAACACTGTGACAGTTTGGGCCAAGAAGGGATCAAATTCAGCTTGCACCCCATTTGCGATGGTGTGTAAGTGATTGCGATCACTGATTAGTTAGCCCCCCTCCTGTAGTAGTTCGTCAGTTGACGGTTGCGAGTGAGCCATGTATATGCATGGAATATGTAAGACATATTTGAACTGCTCGTTATTCTGAACCTAAAGACTTGGTTCTGTCCCAAATTTAATTTGTATTTTTTTGGTGTCAGTTAGCCAAGTGAAGACCAGACGACCGCACTGGGGCAGGTGATGAGCGGCGGCAGCTGCTCGAACCCACAGGAGGAGGACGACGAAGACATGCTCTGTGGATGGATTTGGGATTGCCAAGCTCGCTCAGGTTGGTTCACTCGGCCAATCTGCCGGTGGCTGGATTCGATCCCACCTATAAAAAACGAATAGGAACCGTCCTGCCATAAATGAGCAAAACGGCTCTCTTGGGCCAGAATCGGCGACACAACGGCCCAAATTTCTATCTGCTTCCCGAGCCGCCACAACGGTAACTGACGGTGTCATTTGATCTGTGGACCAGCTCCTATTTCAGGAAATAACAGCAATAGTGATATACCTCCTGCTATACCCGATGCAGCACAAGTCACGAGACGAATATATGGTACAGATTTCAGGATCCTGTGAGCTCGGGCTCACATGAGTACTTTCGCTTTCTTTTGCTTTGATGCGTTAGAGACAGAAATACATTGACACGACCACGTGTCCGTTGCAACCAGTTAATCCACGATCAAACGATCCAACTGCTACCGCGGTGAAGATGTACACCTAGTCACATTTTTATTGGTTTACCAATAGTCACCTCATATCAACGTGCGGCAACCGACACAGTTTTTTTTAATATAGTACAGACGCAAGCGCTCATATAGACGCGCATACACTCACCCCTATGAACGCACACGTGCACACCTTACCCCTATGAGCACCTCCGAGAGACTGAGCCGGCATATCATCTTGAGATTTTACGAAGTCACCGTAGACGCCTCGTAGTCGACGGGAACGTCTCCTCCCACTGAAAGTGTATCGCCGGAAATCCTGAAATAAATCCAGGATAAATGCGAGCATCAGGATTTGAACCCTGGTGGGCTGGGATACCACTGTCCACCTAACCATCCCAACCATAGGTTGGTTCGCGTAACCGACACAGGTTTACAACGTATTTTTTCCTTCTTCTTCTTATTCTTCAAAAAAGAAAAGAAACGCCCATAAGCTATCTCTCAAAACTTACCCCTCTAGACCAAATTTGCTTCGAAAAGAGAAACTCTCAAGAAATTTGACTCTCTCTCTCTATCTATCTCTCTTGTTCATCTCTCTCGGTCCTGTTCAGACTCGGGCCACCTGCAACACCCACCCCTCCCCTACACTCCCATTAGTCTGACCACGCAGTTTGCAACATGGGCCTTGTTGCAAACCTATGTGACCAACATGTTGCAATGGCACGTCACAATTCGACGGGAGCGCAACATGGCTCGTGTTGAAAAGGTCCGAGCACAACAAGCTCGATCAAGAAAACAGTTGCGCCCGCGCTGACAATTTTTTTGGCACATAGCAATTAGACGGATGCGCAAGAAAGCCCGTGTTGAAGAGATTTGAGCGCAACACGCTCAATGGTGCAAACGACATGTGGAGATCGAGCGGTTGTCGCGCGCCATCCCACAGCTGACGCGGGCGATGATCCGATCTAGTCTTTACCCGGCCGACAAGTAGGGTCCACCTAATTTTGTTTCTACAACTAATTATAATGCTAACTAGCGCATGCACAATTAGGCAGTTGAGCGAGCGGTGGGCTACTCTCCCCGATTTTATCCTCCACCTTCGTTGATGGAGTCGAACCTACGCGCCGACAAGGTATCCAACTAGCTACTTCTATTAACTTTCTTGTTAAGGGCATCTCCAACGGTAATCCGTAAATTTCCTTCCGTATTCCGCAGACAGGGATGCGGGAGACCGCTATCCAATGCTGCCCGCATACATCCGGCCTTCTTTTTTTTGAAAAGTTGGCATGTTCAAATATCCGCATACATAGAGTCCAGACGTTCAAACAGCCGCATAATACATAAAGTACATATGTTCAAATAGCGCATGCAGCACTAGTTCAAATTTAAAAAAGTTCAAACATTACATTCCAATATTGTTGCCCCTCCCGGTGATTGTCGTATAGTACTTGCCCGAGATTCGATCGTCGGTATCCCGATACCTTGTTCAATCTCGTTACCGGCAAGTCTCTTTACTCGTTCCGTAACACATCATTCCGTGATCAACTCCTTGGTCACATTGTGCACATTATGATGATGTCCTACCGAGTGGGACTAGAGATACCTCTCCGTTTACACGGAGTGACAAATCCCAGTCTCGATTCGTGCCAACCCAACAGACACTTTCGGAGATACCTGTAGTGCACCTTTATAGCCACCCAGTTACGTTGTGACGTTTGGTACACCCAAAGCATTCCTACGGTATCCGGGAGTTGCACAATCTCATGATCTAAGGAAATGATACTTGACATTAGAAAAGCTCTTAGCAAACAAACTACACGATCTTGTGCTAGGCTTAGGATTGGGTCTTGTCCATCACATCATTCTCCTAATGATGTGATCCCGTTATCAGCGACATCCAATGTCCATGGTCAGGAAACCGTAACCATCTATTGATCAACGAGCTAGTTAACTAGAGGCTTACTAGGGACATGGTGTTGTCTATGTATCCACACATGTATCTGAGTTTCCTATGAATACAATTTTAGCATGGATAATAAACGATTATCATGAACAAGGAAATATAATAATAACCAATTTATTATTGCCTCTAGGGCATATTTCCAACAGTCTCCCACTTGCACTAGAGTCAATAATCTAGTTCACATCACCATGTGATTAACACTCACAGGTCACATCACCATGTGACCAACATCCAAAGAGTTTACTAGAGTCAACAATCTAGTTCACATCACTATGTGATTAAACCTGAATGAGTTCTGGTTTGATCATGTTATGCTTGTGAGAGAGGTTATTAGTCAACGGGTCTGAACCTTTCAGATCCGTGTGTGCTTTACGAATATCTATGTCATCTTGTGGATGCTACCACGCGCTACTTGGAGCCATTTCAAATAACTGCTCTACTATACGAATCCGGTTTACTACTCAGAGTCATCCGGATTAATGTCAAAGTTCGCATCGACGTAACCCTTTACGACGAACTCCTTTTCACCTCCATAATCGAGAAAATTCCTTAGTCCACTAGATACTAAGGATAAGTTCGACCGCTGTCATGTGATCCATTCTCGGATCACTATTGTACCCCTTGACCAACTCATGGCAAGGCACACTTCATGTGCAGTACACAGCATAGCATACTGTAGAGCCTACGTCTAAAGCATAGGGGACGACCTTCGTCCTTTCTCTCTCTTCTGCTGTGGTCAGGTCTTGAGTCTTACTCAATACTCACACCTTGTAACACAGCCAAGAACTCCTTCTTTGCTGATCTATTTTGAACTCTTTCAAAATCATGTCAAGGTGTGCGTTCTTTGAAAGTATCCTCGGGCGTCTTGATCTATCTCTATAGATCTTGATGCCCAATATGTAAGCAGCTTTATCCAGGTCTTCCTTTGAAAAACTCCTTTCAAACAACCCTTTATGCTTTCCAGAAATTCTACATCATTTCGGATCAACAATATGTCATTCACATATACTTATCAGAAATGTTGTAGCGCTCCCACTCACTTTATTGTAAATACAAGTTTCTAACAAACTTTGTATAAACCCAAAAACATTGATCACTCCATCAAAGCGTATATTCTGACTCCGAGATGCTTGCTCTAGTCCATGGAAGGATCGCTGGAGCTAGCATACCTTTTAGCATCCTTAGGATCGACTAAACCTTTCTGATTGTATCAGATACAACCTTTCCTTACGAAAACTGGTAAGGAAACTTGTTTTGACATCCATCTGCCAGATTTCATAAAGGCGGCTAATGCTAACATGATTCCGAGCTTGTGAAAATACTCTTTGCCACAAGTCGAGCTTCATAGACGGTAACATTACCGTCCATGTCCGTCTTCTTCTTAAAGATCCATTTATCTCAATGGATTGCCGATCATCGGGCAAGTTCACCAAAGTCCATGCTTTGTTCTGATACATGGATCCTATCTCGGATTCCATGGCTTCTAACCATTTGTCGGAATATGGGCCCACCATCGCTTCTCCATAGCTCGTAGGTTCAGTATTGTCTAACAACATGATATCTAAGACAGGATTACCGTACCACTCAGGAGTAGTACATATCTTTGTCGACCTACGCGGTTTGGTAGTGACTTGATCCGAAGTTTCATGATCACTATCATAAGCTTCCACTTCAATTGGTGTAGGCGCCACAGGAGCAACTTCTTGTGCCCTGCTACACACTAGTTGAAGTGACGGTTCAATAACCTAATCAAGTCTCTACCATCCTCCCACTCAATTCTTTCGAGAGAAACTTTTCCTGGAGAAAGGACCCGTTTCTAGAAGCAATTACTTTTGCTTCCAGATCTGAAATAGGAGGTATACCCAACTGTTTTGGGTATTCTATGAAGATGCATTTATCCGCTTTGGGTTCGAGCTTATCAGCCTGGAACTTTTTCACATAAGCATCGCAGCCCCAAACTTTTAAGAAACGACAACTTAGGTTTCTCTAAACGGTGTCGTCTCAACGGAATTGCGTGTTGCCCCTTTTAAAGTGAATGCGGTTGTCTCTAATGCCTAACCCATAAATGATAGTGGTAATTCGATAAGAGACATCATGGTATGCACCATATCCAATAGGGTGCAGTTATGATGTTCGGACACACCATCACACTGTGGTGTTCCAGGCGGTATTAATTGTGAAACACTTTCCACATTGTCTTAATTGTGTGCCAAACTCGTAACTCAGATATCTCTATGATCATATCATAGACATTTTATCCTCTTGTCACGACGATCTTCAACTTCACTCTGAAATTACTTGAACCCTTCAATAATTCAGACTTGTGTTTCATCAGGTAAATATTCTCAGCATCTACTCAAATCATCTGTGAAGTTAGAACATATCGATATGCACTGCGTGCCTCAGCACTCATTGGACTGCACACATCAAATGTATTACTTCCAACAAGTTGCTCTCTTGTTCCATCTTACTGAAAACGAGGCCTTTCAGTCATCTTGCCCATGTGGTATGATTTGCATGTCTCAAGTGATTCAAAATCAAGTGAGTCCAAACGATCCATCTGCATGGAGTTTCTTCATGCATATATACCAATAGACATGGTTCGCATGTCTCAATCTTTTCAAAAACGAGTGAGTCCAAAGATCCATCTACATGGAGCTTCTTCATGCGTTCTATACCAATATGACTCAAGTGGCAGTGCCACAAGTATGTGGTACTATCATTACTATCTTATATCTTTTGGCACGAACATGTGTATCACTGCGATCGAGATTCATTTTAGGTGCAAGACCATTGAAGGTATTATTCAAATAAACAGAGTAACCATTATTCTCCTTAAATGAATAACCGTATTGCGATAGACATAATCCAATCATGTTTATGCTCAACGCAAACACCAAATAACAATTATTTAGGTTCAACACCAATCTCGATGGTAGAGGGAGCATGCGATGCTTGATCACATCAACCTTGGAAACACTTCCAACACATATCGTCATCTCACCTTTAGCTAGTCTCCGTTTATTCCGCAGCTTTTATTTCGAGTTACTAACACTTAGCAACCGAACCGGTATCTAATACCCTGGTGCTGCTAGGAGTACTAGTAAAGTACACATTTATATAATGTATATCCAATATACTTCTGTCGACCTTGCCTGCCTTCTCATCTACCAAGTATCCAGGGTAGTTCTGCTTTAGTGACCGTTCCCCTCATTACAGAAGCACTTAGTCTCGGGTTTGGGTTCAACCTTGGGATTCTTTACTAGAGCAGCAAATGATTTGTTGTTTCATGAAGTATCCCTTCTTCCCTTGCCCTTCTTAAAACTACTGGTTTTACTAACCATCAACAATTGATGCTCCTTCTTGATTTCTACTTTCGCGGTGTCAAACATCGCGAGTTGCTCAAGGATCATCATGTCTATCCCTGATATGTTATAGTTCATCACGAAGCTCTAATAGCTTGGTGGCAGTGACTATGGAGAACCATCACTATCTCATCTGGAAGATTAACTCCCACTCGACTCAAGTGATTATAGTACTCAGACAATTTGAGCACATGCTCAACGATTGAGCTTTTCTCCCTTAGTTTGCAGGCTTAAGAAACTTGTCAGATGTCTCATACCTCTTGACGTGGGCATTAGTCTGAAATCCCAATTTTAGTCTTCGGAACATCTCATATGTTCTGTGACGTTTCAAAATGTCTTTGGTGCCACAATTCTAAACCGTTAGCATTACGCACTGAACTATCACGTAGTCATCAAAACGTGTATGCCAGATGTTTCGCAACATCTACAGACGTCGTTGAGGTTCAGCACACCGAGCGGTGCATTAAGGACATATGCCTTCTGTGCAGCAATGAGGACAATCCTCAGTTTACGGACCTAGTCCGCATAATTGCTACTATCAACTTTCAACTAAATTTTCTCTAGGAACATATCTTAAACAGTAGAACTAAAGCGTAAGCTATGACATAATTTGCAAAGACCTTTTGACTATGTTCATGATAATTAAGTTCATCTGATTAATGAACTCCCACTCAGATAGACATCCCTCTAGTCATCTAAGTGATACATGATCCGAGTCAAACTAGGCCGTGTCCGATCATCACGTGAGACGGACTAGTCATCATCGGTGAACATCTCCATGTTGATCGCATCTACTATACGACTCATGTTCGACCTTTCGATCTCTTGTGTTCCGAGGCCATGTCTGTACATGCTAGGCTCGTCAAGTCAACCTAAGTGTTTCGGATGTGTTCTGAGGCCATGTCTGTACATGCTAGGCTCGTCAACACCCGTTGTATGTGAACGTTAGAATCTATCACACCCGATCATCACGTGGTGCTTCGAAACAACGAACCTTCGCAACGGTGCACAGTTAGGGGGAACACGTCTCTTGAAATTTTAGTGAGGGATCATCTTATTTATGCTACCGTCGTTCTAAGTAAATAAGATGTAAACATGATAAAAATCACATGCAAATCATAAAGTGACATGATATGGCCAATATCATCTTGCGCCTTTTGATCTCCATCTTCGAGGCGCAGCATGATCACCTTCGTCACCGGCATGACACCATGATCTCCATCATTGTGTCTTCATGAAGTTGTCTTGCCAACTATTACTTCTACTACTATGGCTAACGGTTAGCAATAAAGTAAAGTAATTACATGGCGTTTTCATAGACACGCAGGTCATACAATAAATTAAGACAACTCCTATGGCTCCTGCCGGTTGTCACACTCATCGACATGCAAGTCGTGGTTCCTATTACAAGAACATGATCAATCTCATACATCACATATATCATTCATCACATCCTTTTGGCCATATCACATCACATAGCATACCCTGCAAAAACAAGTTAGACGTCCGCTAATTGTTGTTGCATGTTTTACGTGGCTGCTATGGGTTTCTAGCAAGAACATTTCTTACCTACGCAAAAGCCACAACGTGATATGCCAATTTCTATTTACCCTTCATAAGGACCCTTTTCATCGAATCCGATCCGACTAAAGTGGGAGAGACAGACACCCGCTAGCCACCTTATGCAACTAGTGCATGTCAGTCGGTGGAACCTGTCTCACGTAAGTGTACGTGTAACGTCGGTCCGGGCCGCTTCATCCCATGATGCCGACGAATCAAGATAAGACTAGTAACAGCAAGTAAATTGACAAAATCGACGCCCACAACTACTTTGTGTTCTACTCGTGCATAGAAACTACGCATAGACCTAGCTCATGATGCCACTGTTGGGGAACGTAGCGGAAATTCAACATTTTCTACGCGTCACCAAGATCAATCTATGGAGTAATCTAGCAACGAGGGGAAGGGGAGTGCATCTACATACCCTTGTAGATCGCGACGCGGAAGCGTTGCAAGAACGCGGATGAAGAAGTCGTACACGTAGCGATTCAGATCACGGTTGATTCCGATCTAAGCGCCGAACCACGGCGCCTCCGCGTTCAACACACGTGCAGCCCGGTGACGTCTCCCACGCCTTGATCCAGCAAGGAGAGAGGGAGAGGTTGGGGAAGACTCCGTCCAGCAGCAGCACGACGGCGTGGTGGTGATGGAGGAGCGTGGTAATCCTGCAGGGCTTCGCCAAGCACCACGGGAGAGGAGGAGGACATGGAAGAGGGGGAGGGCTGCGCCAGAACTTGGGTTGCTGCTGCCCTCCCACCCCCCACATATATATAGGGGCAAGGGAGAGGGGGGCCGGCCCCCTCAGATCCAATCTGAGGAGGGGGCGGCGGCCAGGGGGGTTGCCTTGCCCCCAAGGCAAGGGGGCGCCTCCCCTTAGGGTTCCCCCAAACCCCCAGGCGCATGGGCCCTGGGAGGGAAGGCGCCCAGCCCACTAAGGGGCTGGTCCCTCTCCACATACAGCCCATAGGGCCCCTCGGGGCTGGTGGCCCCTCCCGGTGGACCCCCGGAACCCTCCGGTGGTCCCGGTACATTACCGGTGACGCCCGAAACTCTTCCGGTGGCCAAAACGGGACTTCCCATATAAATCTTTACCTCCGGACCATTCCGAAACTCCTCGTGATGTCCGGGATCTCATCCGGGACTCCGAACAACATTCGGTAACCACGTATATCTATTCCCTATAACCCTAGCGTCATCGAACCTTAAGTGTGTAGACCCTACGGGTTCGGGAACCATGCAGACATGACCGAGACGTTCTCCGGCCAATAACCAACAGCGGGATCTGGATACCCATGTTAGCTCCCACATGTTCCACGATGATCTCATCGGATGAACCACGATGTCGGGGATTCAATCAATCCCGTATACAATTCCCTTTGTCTACCGGTATGGTACTTGCCCGAGATTCGATCGTCGGTATCCCGATACCTTGTTCAATCTCGTTACCGGCAAGTCTCTTTACTCGTTTCGTAACACATCATCCCGTGATCAACTCCTTGGTCACATTGTGCACATTATGATGATGTCCTACCGAGTGGGCCCAGAGATACCTCTTTGTTTACACGGAGTGACAAATCCCAGTCTCGATTCGTGCCAACCCAACAGACACTTTCGGACATACCTCTAGTGCACCTTTATAGCCACCCAGTTACGTTGTGACGTTTGGTACAGCCAAAGCATTCCTACGGTATCCGGGAGTTGCACAATCTCATGGTCTAAGGAAATGATACTTGACATTAGAAAAGCTCTTAGCAAACGAACTACACGATCTTGTGCTAGGCTTAGGATTGGGTCTTGTCCATCACATCATTCGCCTAATGATGTGATCCCGTTATCAACGACATCCAATGTCCATGGTCAGGAAACCGTAACCATCTATTGATCAACGAGCTAGTCAACTAGAGGCTTACTAGGGACATGGTGTTGTCTATGTATCCACATATGTATCTGAGTTTCCTATCAATACAATTTTAGCATGGATAATAAACGATTATCATGAACAAGGAAATATAATAATAACCAATTTATTATTGCCTCTAGGGCATATTTCAACACTTACATCGTAGCCCATCAATCCAGCTCCACCTTCAACATGACTCCATGGTAGACGATCAGTCCACCCACGTGCCCCGTCGACTTCAATCTCACATGTGCACCGTCTTGAATCAACCCCGCGCCATAGTCTTGTCGAAGCCATACAAGCCCTCGGACCTGCGCCACGTGTTTCCACGCCGCAGAAGTCGATCACCATCAGCATCACGATCCTATGTCATCGTCGCCGATTCCACCACCGTTTTCTGTACCAACCGACTTGCGTCGATTTGTCAGACCATCTAGTCCAACCCAGCCGAACTTGTCCAGCTACATGACACGCTCGAGGCTCCCAAATCGTCTTTCACGAATTCTAATCCATCACATGGCAGTTCCATCTTAGCTGACATGACTTCCTGCAACGCCTTCAAGCATCCCTGTTGTGCCAACAATCTTTCATCCTAGTCTGCCATAACCCAAAGCTTCCAGTTCCATTGAACTTCTCCACCTCAAACCTGGTACCCGTTGGCGCCATGGTCCTTTGTACGGCTGACCCTATGAAAAATTATCCCAGCTTTACACGTGATGCCCAAGTACACAAACAGAACCGAACGTGGTATGCTTCCATGTACTAGTTGCAATCCAACTTGGGCTTCACGTGATGTGCTCTTGGCTCAACCCCGATGCTGCTATCGCTTTGCCCTGCCTATGCTTTCTGATGTAGTGCCGTATCATGCTGGATCTTTTCTTCGGCCGATCTGATATGCCTCCTTCCGCGTCGTACACGAGAGGCCGCTGCCTCCAGGGACTCGGTCCCGTCTTTTTTTAGAAACAGAATCTGGTACGCAACCTTGCTGTCACGATCGAACGCCCGCGCTGGCCTCCTGAGCGCTGCCATCATCACACGCGTCATAACTGGGCCTGCTGGATAACCCAACCTACATGGGCCGCCGCGCTGCCCCACGTGGGCTTCCAGCGCCTGGACACGTCACGTGTCTGGCCGCTCCACGACCTGGCATAGCTGCACGATCCCAATCAATTGATCGATGCCGCCTTCTCGAGCGCGCTTTCGCCGCCGCCTTCTCGATTGCGCTTTCGCCGCCGCCGCTTCCGCGTTTTTGACCGCTGTATGCTCGCCCGATCGATCCTCCTGATCCATCGCCGCACGTCAAGCTTGCTGCGCGTACAGTGACTTCCACTGATATGCTTTCTTCAATCTTGCCGAGAACCACACCGTAACCGGGTGCATCTCGAACTTGATACTTCCTCTGAATCAACAATCCACGGCCTCCGAACAACCTAGCTCATGATACCACTTGTTAGAATAAATCCGAGGCATACCGTTAATCATCCGAGGATCAAGCAATCACACGAGCACGACATCGAGATTTGTTAACGAGGTTCACCGATATGGCTACATCCCCGGGGCCTGACTATGGGCGCTCCTCCCCATGACACTGCTACAATACCGCATCCGGTCGCCCTGGACGTCAGCACATGCCGCCGGCTTCCCCTGCGTTCCTGTGCTATTATGTTGGCGTAGGTTACATCGTGTGTCTACCCCGCTATATATGAGAGGTCTAGAATACAAGTGTCCTACTTGGACATGACTCCGTATCCTATCTAAACACAATACAATTACAAGTCCAACTGTAACCTACCTTGTACACAATATTCGACACAACTCTAACAAACTCCACCTTGGCGAATATTCTCCACCACCTTGAATTCGTCAATGCGTCAAACTAGTACATTGGACTTGAGCTTATCCCATGAGTACCGCTGCTACTCCAAAGACTCCATGTGACTCCACTTGCAACTTGTAGTCTCTCCTTTTCTTGACCACAGTCAACACTCGAGCAAAATTAAGTTCCTTGTTACTCTAGTTTGTGCTCCCAACTTCCAGAGTATCACTCCAACGCCATCATACACCGATCACTGACCTGCGTGAAAGTGAACAACTCACATATTGGGTGTCACACATAAGAGTTACCTGAACCCAACATCACCGCTCCTTTCTTGACCGTCTATCTGAAACTTGAAGGAATTTCACCATTGCTTATAGTCATCCCGAGTCAAATTCGCAGTTGTCTGACCACATGTATGACCACCAGAGCCCTGGCCCGTCTCCATGTCCAGTGCATACCGCATGCCTCGCCGCTATTACCGCGTCGAGCCTCCGCTATCCTGGTCGAGTCTCAGTGCTCGCGAACCCACACCACTCAACTCCACTGCAGAGTACCACCGATCATCACCGACCGATGACGAGTTTCACGCTTCCATCAGACCACTGAGCTCCAGTCCAAACTGGGTGCCTCTCGCATTTTTCCAGCTGAATGGGCTTCGATTCTCTGGATCCTTACATCGTAGCCCATCAGTCCAGCTCCACCTTCAACATGACTCCATGGTAGACGATCAGTCCACCCACGTGCCCCGTCGACTTCAAGCTCACATGTGCACCGTCTTGAATCAACCCCGCGCCATAGTCTTGTCGAAGCCAGACAAGCCCTCGGACCTGCGCCACATGTTTCCACGCCCCAGAAGTCGATCACCATCAGCATCACGCTCCTATGTCGTCGTCGCCGATTCCACCACCGTTTTCTATACCAACCGACTTGCGTCGATTTGTCAGACCATCTAGTCCAACCCAGCCGAACTTGTCCAGCTACATGACACGCTCGAGGCTCCCAAATCGTCTTTCACGAATTCTAATCCATCACATGGCAGTTCCATCTTAGCTGACATGACTTCCTGCAACGCCTTCAAGCATCTCTGTTGTGCCAACAATCTTTCATCCTAGTTTGCCATAACCCAAAGCTTCCAGTTCCATTGAACTTCTCCACCTCAAACCTGGTACCCATTGGCGCCATGGTCCTTTGTATGGCTGACCCTGCGAAAAATTATCCCAGCTTTACACGTGATGCCCAAGTACACAAACAGAACCGAACGTGGTATGCTTCCATGTACTAGTTGCAATCCAACTTGGGCTTCAAGTGATGTGCTCTTGGCTCAACCCGATGCTGCTATCGTTTTGCCCTCCCTATGCTTTCTGATGTACTGCCGTATCATGCTGGATCTTTTCTGCGGCCGATCTGATATGCCTCCTTCCGCGTCGTACACGTGAGGCCGCAGCCTCCAGGGACTCGGTCCCGTCTTTTTTTCAAAACAGAATCTGGTACGCAACCTTGCTGTCACGATCGAACGCCCGCGCTGGCCTCCTGAGCGCTGCCATCATCACACGCGTCGTAACTGGGCCTGCTGGATAACCCAACCTACATGGGCCGCCGCACTGCCCCACGTGGGCTTCCAGCGCCTGGACATGTCACGTGTCTGGCCGCTCCACGACCTGGCGTAGCTGCACGATCCCAATCGATTGATCGCTGCCGCATTCTCGAGTGCGCTTTCGCCGCCGCCGCTTCCACGTTTTTGACCGCTGTATGCTCGCCCGATCGATCCTCCTGATCCATCGCCGCACGTCAAGCTTGCTGCGCATACAGTGACTTCCACTGATATGCTTTCTTCAATCTTGCCGAGAACCACACCGTAACTGGGTGCATCTCGAACTTGATACTTCCTCTGAATCAACAATACACGGCCTCCGAACAACCTAGCTCATGATACCACTTGTTAGAATAAATCCGAGGCATACCGTTAATCATCCGAGGATCAAGCAATCACACGAGCATGACACCGAGATTTGTTAACGAGGTTCACCGATATGGCTACATCCCCGGGGCCTGACTATGGGCGCTCCTCCCCATGACACCGCTACAATACCGCATCCGGTCGCCCTGGACGCCAGCACATGCCGCCGGCTTCCCCTGCGTTCCTGTGCTATTATGGTGGCATAGGTTACATTGTTTGTCTACCCCGCTATATATGAGAGGCCTAGAATACAAGTGTCCTACTTGGACATGACTCCGTATCCTATCTAAACACAATACAATTACAAGTCCAACTGTAACCTACCTTGTACACAATATTCGACACAACTCTAACAAACTCCACCTTGGCGAATATTCTCCACCACCTTGAATTCGTCAATGCGTCAAACTAGTACATTGGACTTGAGCTTATCCCATGAGTACCGCTGCTACTCCAAAGACTCCATGTGACTCCACTTGCAACTTGTAGTCTCTCCTTTTCTTGACCACAGTCAACACTCGAGCAAAATTAAGTTCCTTGTTACTCTAGTTTGTGCTCCCAACTTCCAGAGTATCAGTCCAACGCCATCATAGACCGATCACTGTCCTGCGTGAAAGTGAACAACTCACATATTGGGTGTCACACATAAGAGTTACCTGAACCCAACATCACCGCTCCTTTCTTGACCGTCTATCTGAAACTTGAAGGAATTTCACCATTGCTTATAGTCATCCCGAGTCAAATTCGCAGTTGTCTGACCACATGTATGACCACCAGAGCCCTGGCCTGTCTCCATGTCCCGTGCATACCGCACGCCTCGCCGCTATTACCGCGTCGAGCCTCCGCTATCCTGGTCGAGTCACAGTGCTCGCGAACCCACACCACTCAACTCCACTACAGAGTACCACCGATCATCACCGACCGATGACGAGTTTCACGCTTCCATCAGACCACTGAGCTCCAGTCCAAACTGCATGCCTCTCGCTTTTTTCCCGCTGAATGGGCTTCGATTCTCTGGATCCTTACATCGTAGCCCATCAATCCAGCTCCACCTTCAACATGACTCCATGGTAGACGATCAGTCCACCCGCGTGCCCCGTCGACTTCAAGCTCCCATGTGCACCGTCTTGAATCAACCCCGCGCCTAGTCTTGTCGAAGCCAGACAAGCCCTCGGACCTGCGCCACGTGTTTCCACGCCCCAGAAGTCGATCACCATCAGCATCACGCTCCTATGTCGTCGTCGCCGATTCCACCACCGTTTTCTGTACCAACCGACTTGCGTCGATTTGTCAGACCATCTAGTCCAACCCAGCCGAACTTGTCCAGCTACATGACACGCTCGAGGCTCCCAAATCGTCTTTCACGAATTCTAATCCATCACATGGCGGTTCCATCTTAGCTGACATGACTTCCTGCAACGCCTTCAAGCATCCCTGTTGTGCCAACAATCTTTCATCCTAGTCTGCCATAACCCAAAGCTTCCAGTTCCATTGAACTTCTCCACCTCAAACCTGGTACCCGTTGGCGCCATGGTCCTTTGTACGGCTGACCCTGCGAAAAATTATCCCACCTTTACACGTGATGCCCAAGTACAAAAACAGAACCGAACGTGGTATGCTTCCATGTACTAGTTGCAATCCAACTTGGGCTTCAAGTGATGTGCTCTTGGCTCAACCCCGATGCTGCTATCGTTTTGCCCTGCCTATGCTTTCTGATGTACTGCCGTATCATGCTGGATCTTTTCTTCGGCCGATCTGATATGCCTCCTTCCGCGTCGTACACAAGAGGCCGATGCCTCCAGGGACTCGGTCCCGTCTTTTTTCCAAAACAGAATCTGGTACGCAACCTTGTTGTCACGATCGAACGTCCGCGCTGGCCTCCTGAGCGCTGCCATCATCACACGCGTCGTAACTGGGCCTGCTGGATAACCCAACCTACATGGGCCGCCGCGCTGCCCCACGTGGGCTTCCAGCGCCTGGACATGTCACGTGTCTGGCCGCTCCACGACCTGGCGTAGCTGCACGATCCCAATCGATTGATCGTTGCCGCCTTGTCGAGTGCGTTTTCGCCGCCGCCGCTTCCGCGTTTTTGACCGCTGTATGCTCGCCCGATCGATCCTCCTGATCCGTCGCCGCACGTCAAGCTTGCTGCGCGTACAGTGACTTCCACTGATATGCTTTCTTCAATCTGGCCGAGAACCACACCGTAACCGGGTGCATCTCGAACTTGATACTTCCTCTGAATCAACAATCCACGGCCTCCGAACAGCCTAGCTCATGATACCACTTGGTAGAATAAATCCGAGGCATACCGTTAATCATCCTAGGATCAAGCAATCACACGAGCACGACACCGAGATTTGTTAACGAGGTTCACCGATATGGCTACATCTCCTGGGCCTGACTATGGGTGCTCCTCCCCATGACACCGCTACAATACCGCATCCGGTCGCCCTGGACGTCAGCACATGCCGCCGGCTTCCCCTGCGTTCCTGTGCTATTATGTTGGCATAGGTTACATCGTGTGTCTACCCCGCTATATATGAGAGGTCTAGAATACAAGTGTCCTACTTGGACATGACTCCGTATCCTATCTAAACACAATACAATTACAAGTCCAACTGTAACCTACCTTGTACACAATATTCGACACAACTCTAACAAACTCCACCTTGGCGAATATTCTCCACCACCTTGAATTCGTCAATGCGTCAAACTAGTACATTGGACTTGAGCTTATCCCATGAGTACAGCTGCTACTCCAAAGACTCCATGTGACTCCACTTGCAACTTGTAGTCTCTCCTTTTCTTGACCACAGTCAACACTCGAGCAAAATTAAGTTCCTTGTTACTCTAGTTTGTGCTCCCAACTTCCAGAGTATCACTCCAACGCCATCATACACCGATCACTGACCTGCGTGAAAGTGAACAACTCACATATTGGGTGTCACACATAAGAGTTACCTGAACCCAACATCACCGCTCCTTTCTTGACCGTCTATCTAAAACTTGAAGGAATTTCACCATTGCTTATAGTCATCCCGAGTCAAATTCGCAGTTGTCTGACCACATGTATGACCACCAGAGCCCTGGCCCGTCTCCATGTCCCGTGCATACCGCACGCCTCGCCGCTATCACCGCGTCGAGCTTCCGCTATCCTGGTCGAGTCTCAGTGCTCGCGAACCCACACCACTCAACTCCACTACAGAGTACCACCAGTCATCACCGACCGATGACAAGTTTCATGCTTCCTTCAGACCACTGAGCTCCAGTCCAAACTGCGTGCCTCTCGCTTTTTTCCCGCTGAATGGGCTTCGATTCTCTGGATCCTTACATCGTAGCCCATCAATCCAGCTCCACCTTCAACATGACTCCATGGTAGACGATCAGTCCACCCGCGTGCCCCGTCGACTTCAAGCTCACATGTGCACCGTCTTGAATCAACCCCGCGCCATAGTCTTGTCGAAGCCATACAAGCCCTCGGACCTGCGCCACGTGTTTCCACGCCCCAGAAGTCGATCACCATCAGCATCACGCTCCTATGTCGTCGTCGCCGATTCCACCACCGTTTTCTGTACCAACCGACTTGCGTCGATTTGTCAGACCATCTAGTCCAACCCAGCCGAACTTGTCCAGCTACATGACACGCTCGAGGCTCCCAAATCATCTTTCACGAATTCTAATCCATCACATGGCAGTTCCATCTTAGCTGACATGACTTCCTGCAATGCCTTCAAGCATCCCTGTTGTGCCAACAATCTTTCATCCTAGTCTGCCATAACCCAAAGCTTCCAGTTCCATTGAACTTCTCCACCTCAAACCTGGTACCCGTTGGCGCCATGGTCCTTTGTACGGCTGACCCTGCGAAAAATTATCCCAGCTTTACACGTGATGCCCAAGTACACAAACAGAACCGAACGTGGTATGCTTCCATGTACTAGTTGCAATCCAACTTGGGCTTCACGTGATGTGCTCTTGGCTCAACCCCGATGCTGCTATCGCTTTGCCCTGCCTATGCTTTCTGATGTACTGCCGTATCGTGCTGGATCTTTTCTTCGGCCGATCTGATATGCCTCCTTCCGCGTCGTACACGAGAGGCCGCTGCCTCCAGGGACTCGGTCCCGTCTTTTTTTAAAAACAGAATCTGGTATGCAACCTTGCTGTCACGATCGAATGCCCGCGCTGGTCTCCTGAGTGCTGCCATCATCACACGCGTCGTAACTGGGCCTGCTGGATAACCCAACCTACATGGGCCGCCGCGCTGCCCCACGTGGGCTTCCAGCGCCTGGACACGTCACGTGTCTGGCCGCTCCACGACCTGGCGTAGCTGCACGATCCCAATCAATTGATCGCTGCCGCCTTCTCGAGCGCACTTTCGCCGCCGCCGCTTCCGCGTTTTTGACCGCTGTACGCTCGCCCGATCGATCCTCCTGATCCATCGCCGCCCGTCAAGCTTGCTGTGCGTACAGTGCCTTCCACTGAGATGCTTTCTTCAATCTTGCCGAGAACCACACCGTAACCGGGTGCATCTCGAACTTGATACTTCCTCTGAATCAACAATACACGGCCTCCGAACAACCTAGCTCATGATACCACTTGTTAGAATAAATCCGAGGCATACCGTTAATCATCCGAGGATCAAGCAATCACACGAGCACGACACCGAGATTTGTTAACGAGGTTCACCGATATGGCTACATCCCTGAGGCCTGACTATGGGCGCTCCTCCCCATGACACCGCTACAATACCGCATCCGGTCGCCATGGACGCCAGCACATGTCGCCGGCTTCCCCTGCATTCCTGTGCTATTATGTTGGCATAGGTTACATCGTGTGTCTACCCCACTATATATGAGAGGCCTAGAATACAAGTGTCCTACTTGGACATGACTCCGTATCCTATCTAAACACAATACAATTACAAGTCCAACTGTAACCTACCTTGTACATAATATTCGACACAACTCTAACAAACTCCACCTTGGCGAATATTCTCCACCACCTTGAATTCGTCAATGCGTCAAACTAGTACATTGGACTTGAGCTTATCCCATGAGTACCGCTGCTACTCCAAAGACTCCATGTGACTCCACTTGCAACTTGTAGTCTCTCCTTTTCTTGACCACAATCAACACTCGAGCAAAATTAAGTTTTTTGTTACTCTAGTTTGTGCTCCCAACTTCCAGAGTATCAGTCCAACGCCATCATAGACCGATCACTGACCTGCATGAAAGTGAACAACTCACATATTGGGTGTCACACATAAGAGTTACCTGAACCCAACATCACCGCTCCTTTCTTGACCGTCTATCTGAAACTTGAAGGAATTTCACCATTGCTTATAGTCATCCCGAGTCAAATTCGCAGTTGTCTGACCACATGTATGACCACCAGAGCCCTGGCCCGTCTCCATGTCCTGTGCATACCGCATGCCTCGCCGCTATTACCGCGTCGAGCCTCCGCTATCCTGGTCGAGTCTCAGTGCTCGCGAACCCACACCACTCAACTCCACTACAGAGTACCACCGATCATCACCGACCGATGATGAGTTTCACGCTTCCATCAAACCACTGAGCTCCAGTCCAAACTGCGTGCCTCTCGCTTTTTTCCCGCTGAATGGGCTTCGATTCTCTGGATCCTTACATCGTAGCCCATCAGTCCAGCTCCACCTTCAACATGACTCCATGGTAGACGATCAGTCCACCCACGTGCCCCGTCGACTTCAAGCTCACATGTGCACCGTCTTGAATCAATCCCGCGCCATAGTCTTGTCGAAGCCAGACAAGCCCTCGGACCTGCGCCACGTGTTTCCACGCCCCAGAAGTCGATCACCATCAGCATCACGCTCCTATGTCGTCGTCGCCGATTCCACCACCGTTTTCTGTACCAACCGACTTGCGTCGATTTGTCAGACCATCTAGTCCAACCCAGCCGAACTTGTCCAGCTACATGACACGCTCGAGGCTCCCAAATCGTCTTTCACGAATTCTAATCCATCACATGGCAGTTCCATCTTAGCTGACATGACTTCCTGCAACGCCTTCAAGCATCCCTGTTGTGCCAACAATCTTTCATCCTAGTCTGCCATAACCCAAAGCTTCCAGTTCCATTGAACTTCTCCACCTCAAACCTGGTACCCATTGGCGCCATGGTCCTTTGTATGGCTGACCCTGCGAAAAATTATCCCAGCTTTACACGTGATGCCCAAGTACACAAACAGAACCGAACGTGGTATGCTTCCATGTACTAGTTGCAATCCAACTTGGGCTTCAAGTGATGTGCTCTTGGCTCAACCCGATGCTGCTATCGTTTTGCCCTGCCTATGCTTTCTGATGTACTGCCGTATCATGCTGGATCTTTTCTTCGGCCGATCTGATATGCCTCCTTCCGCGTCGTACACGAGAGGCCGCAGCCTCCAGGGACTCGGTCCCGTCTTTTTTTCAAAACAGAATCTGCTACGCAACCTTGCTGTCACGATCGAACGCCCGCGCTGGCCTCCTGAGCGCTGCCATCATCACACGCGTCGTAACTGGGCCTGCTGGATAACCCAACCTACATGGGCCGCCGCGCTGCCCCACGTGGGCTTCCAGCGCCAGGACATGTCACGTGTCTGGCCGCTCCACGACCTGGCGTAGCTGCACGATCCCAATCGATTGATCGCTGCCGCCTTCTCGAGTGCGCTTTCGCCGCCGCCGCTTCCGCGTTTTTGACCGCTGTATGCTCGCCCGATCGATCCTCCTGATCCATCGCCGCACGTCAAGCTTGCTGCGCATACAGTGACTTCCACTGATATGCTTTCTTCAATCTTGCCGAGAACCACACCGTAACTGGGTGCATCTCGAACTTGATACTTCCTCTGAATCAACAATACACGGCCTCCGAACAACCTAGCTCATGATACCACTTGTTAGAATAAATCCGAGGCATACCGTTAATCATCCGAGGATCAAGCAATCACACGAGCACGACACCGAGATTTGTTAATGAGGTTCAACGATATGGCTACATCCCCGGGGCCTGACTATGGGCGCTCCTCCCCATGACACCGCTACAATACCGCATCCGGTCGCCCTGGACGCCAGCACATGCCGCCGGCTTCCCCTGCGTTCCTGTGCTATTATGGTGGCATAGGTTACATTGTGTGTCTACCCCGCTATATATGAGAGGCCTAGAATAAAAGTGTCCTACTTGGACATGACTCCGTATCCTATCTAAACACAATACAATTACAAGTCCAACTGTAACCTACCTTGTACACAATATTCGACACAACTCTAACAAACTCCACCTTGGAGAATATTCTCCACCACCTTGAATTCGTCAATGCGTCAAACTAGTACATTGGACTTGAGCTTATCCCATGAGTACCGCTGCTACTCCAAAGACTCCATGTGACTCCACTTGCAACTTGTAGTCTCTCCTTTTCTTGACCACAGTCAACACTCGAGCAAAATTAAGTTCCTTGTTACTCTAGTTTGTGCTCCCAACTTCCAGAGTATCAGTCCAACGCCATCATAGACCGATCACTGACCTGCGTGAAAGTGAACAACTCACATATTGGGTGTCACACATAAGAGTTACCTGAACCCAACATCACCGCTCCTTTCTTGACCGTTTATCTGAAAGTTGAAGGAATTTCACCATTGCTTATAGTCATCCCGAGTCAAATTCGCAGTTGTCTGACCACATGTATGACCACCAGAGCCCTGGCCTGTCTCCATGTCCCATGCATACCGCACGCCTCGCCGCTATTACCGCGTCGAGCCTCCGCTATCCTGGTCGAGTCACAGTGCTCGCGAACCCACACCACTCAACTCCACTACAGAGTACAACCGATCATCACCGACCGATGACGAGTTTCACGATTCCATCAGACCACTGAGCTCCAGTCCAAACTGCATGCCTCTCGCTTTTTTCCCGCTGAATGGGCTTCGATTCTCTGGATCCTTACATCGTAGCCCATCAATCCAGCTCCACCTTCAACATGACTCCATGGTAGACGATCAGTCCACCCACGTGCCCCGTCGACTTCAAGCTCACATGTGCACCGTCTTGAATCAACCCCACGCCATAGTCTTGTCGAAGCCATACAAGCCCTCGGACCTGCGCCACGTGTTTCCACGCCGCAGAAGTCGATCACCATCATCATCACGATCCTATGTCGTCGTCGCCGATTCCACCACCGTTTTCTGTACCAACCGACTTGCGTCGATTTGTCAGACCATCTAGTCCAACCCAGCCGAACTTGTCCAGCTACATGACACGCTCGAGGCTCCCAAATCGTCTTTCACGAATTCTAATCCATCACATGGCAGTTCCATCTTAGCTGACATGACTTCCTGCAACGCCTTCAAGCATCCCTGTTGTGCCAACAATCTTTCATCCTAGTCTGCCATAACCCAAAGCTTCCAGTTCCATTGAACTTCTCCACCTCAAACCTGGTACCCGTTGGCGCCATGGTCCTTTGTACGGCTGACCCTGCGAAAAATTATCCCACCTTTACACGTGATGCCCAAGTACAAAAACAGAACCGAACGTGGTATGCTTCCATGTACTAGTTGCAATCCAACTTGGGCTTCAAGTGATGTGCTCTTGGCTCAACCCCGATGCTGCTATCGTTTTGCCCTGCCTATGCTTTCTGATGTACTGCCGTATCATGCTGGATCTTTTCTTCGGCCGATCTGATATGCCTCCTTCCGCGTCGTACACAAGAGGCCGCTGCCTCCAGGGACTCGGTCCCGTCTTTTTTTCAAAACAGAATCTGGTACGCAACCTTGTTGTCACGATCGAACGCCCGCAATGGCCTCCTGAGCGCTGCCATCATCACACACGTCGTAACTGGGCCTGCTGGATAACCCAACCTACATGGGCCGCCGCGCTGCCCCACGTGGGCTTCTAGCGCCTGGACACGTCACGTGTCTGGCCGCTCCACGACCTGGCGTAGCTGCACGATCCAATCGATTGATCGTTGCCGCCTTGTCGAGTGCGTTTTCGCCGCCGCCGCTTCCGCGTTTTTGACCGCTGTATGCTCGCCCGATCGATCCTCCTGATCCGTCGCCGCACGTCAAGCTTGCTGCGCGTACAGTGACTTCCACTGATATGCTTTCTTCAATCTGGCCGAGAACCACACCGTAACCGGGTGCATCTCGAACTTGATACTTCCTCTGAATCAGCAATCCACGGCCTCCGAACAGCCTAGCTCATGATACCACTTGGTAGAATAAATCCGAGGCATACCGTTAATCATCCTAGGATCAAGCAATCACACGAGCACGACACCGAGATTTGTTAACGAGGTTCACCGATATGGCTACATCTCCTGGGCCTGACTATGGGTGCTCCTCCCCATGACACCGCTACAATACCGCATCCGGTCGCCCTGGACGTCAGCACATGCCGCCGGCTTCCCCTGCGTTCCTGTGCTATTATGTTGGCATAGGTTACATCGTGTGTCTACCCCGCTATATATGAGAGGTCTAGAATACAAGTGTCCTACTTGGACATGACTCCGTATCCTATCTAAACACAATACAATTACAAGTCCAACTGTAACCTACCTTGTACACAATATTCGACACAACTCTAACAAACTCCACCTTGGCGAATATTCTCCACCACCTTGAATTCGTCAATGCGTCAAACTAGTACATTGGACTTGAGCTTATCCCATGAGTACCGCTGCTACTCCAAAGACTCCATGTGACTCCACTTGCAACTTGTAGTCTCTCCTTTTCTTGACCACAGTCAACACTCGAGCAAAATTAAGTTCCTTGTTACTCTAGTTTGTGCTCCCAACTTCCAGAGTATCACTCCAACGCCATCATACACCGATCACTGACCTGCGTGAAAGTGAACAACTCACATATTGGGTGTCACACATAAGAGTTACCTGAACCCAACATCACCGCTCCTTTCTTGACCGTCTATCTGAAACTTGAAGGAATTTCACCATTGCTTATAGTCATCCCGATTCAAATTCGCAGTTGTCTGACCACATGTATGACCACCAGAGCCCTGGCCCATCTCCATGTCCCGTGCATACCGCACGCCTCGCCGCTATTACCGCGTCGAGCTTCCGCTATCCTGGTCGAGTCTCAGTGCTCGCGAACCCACACCACTCAACTCCACTGCAGAGTACCACCAATCATCACCGACCGATGACGAGTTTCATGCTTCCATCAGACCACTGAGCTCCAGTCCAAACTGTGTGCCTCTCACTTTTTTCCCGCTGAATGGGCTTCGATTCTCTGGATCCTTACATCGTAGCCCATCAATCCAGCTCCACCTTCAACATGACTCCATGGTAGACGATCAGTCCACCCGCGTGCCCCGTCGACTTCAAGCTCACATGTGCACCGTCTTGAATCAACCCCGCGCCATAGTCTTGTCGAAGCCATACAAGCCCTCGGACCTGCGCCACGTGTTTCCACGCCCCAGAAGTCGATCACCATCAGCATCACGCTCCTATGTCGTCGTCGCCGATTCCACCACCGTTTTCTGTACCAACCGACTTGCGTCGATTTGTCAGACCATCTAGTCCAACCCAGCCGAACTTGTCCAGCTACATGACACGCTCGAGGCTCCCAAATCGTCTTTCACGAATTCTAATCCATCACATGGCAGTTCCATCTTAGCTGACATGACTTCCTGCAACGCCTTCAAGCATCCCTGTTGTGCCAACAATCTTTCATCCTAGTCTGCCATAACCCAAAGCTTCCAGTTCCATTGAACTTCTCCACCTCAAACCTGGTACCCGTTGCCGCCATGGTCCTTTGTACGGCTGACCCTGCGAAAAATTATCCCAGCTTTACACGTGATGCCCAAGTACAAAAACAGAACCGAACGTGGTATGCTTCCATGTACTAGTTGCAATCCAACTTGGGCTTCACGTGATGTGCTCTTGGCTCAACCCCCATGCTGCTATCGCTTTGCCCTGCCTATGCTTTCTGATGTACTGCCGTATCGTGCTGGATCTTTTCTTCGGCCGATCTGATATGCCTCCTTCCACGTCGTACACGAGAGGCCGCTGCCTCCAGGGACTCGGTCCCGTCTTTTTTTCAAAACAGAATCTGGTATGCAACCTTGCTGTCACGATCAAACGCCCGCGCTGGTCTCCTGAGTGCTGCCATCATCACACGCGTCGTAACTGGGCCTGCTGGATAACCCAACCTACATGGGCCGCCTTGCTGCCCCACGTGGGCTTCCAGCGCCTGGACACGTCACGTGTCTGGCCGCTCCACGACCTGGCGTAGCTGCACGATCCCAATCAATTGATCGCTGCCGCCTTCTCGAGCGCGCTTTCGCCGCCGCCGCTTCTGCGTTTTTGACCGCTGTACGCTCGCCCGATCGATCCTCCTGATCCATCGCCGCACGTCAAGCTTGCTGTGCGTACAGTGCCTTCCACTGAGATGCTTTCTTCAATCTTGCCGAGAACCACACCGTAACCGGGTGCATCTCGAACTTGATACTTCCTCTGAATCAACAATCCACGGCCTCCGAACAACCTAGCTCATGATACCACTTGTTAGAATAAATCCGAGGCATACCGTTAATCATCCGAGGATCAAGCAATCACACGAGCATGACACCGAGATTTGTTAACGAGGTTCACCGATATGGCTACATCCCTGAGGCCTGACTATGGGCGCTCCTCCCCATGACACCGCTACAATACCGCATCCGGTCGCCATGGACGCCAGCACATGTCGCCGGCTTCCCCTGCGTTCCTGTGCTATTATGTTGGCATATGTTACATCGTGTGTCTACCCCACTATATATGAGAGGCCTAGAATACAAGTGTCCTACTTGGACATGACTCCGTATCCTATCTAAACACAATACAATTACAAGTCCAACTGTAACCTACCTTGTACATAATATTCGACACAACTCTAACAAACTCCACCTTGGCGAATATTCTCCACCACCTTGAATTCGTCAATGCGTCAAACTAGTACATTAGACTTGAGCTTATCCCATGAGTACCGCTGCTACTCCAAAGACTCCATGTGACTCCACTTGCAACTTGTAGTCTCTCCTTTTCTTGACCACAGTCAACACTCGAGCAAAATTAAGTTCCTTGTTACTCTAGTTTGTGCTCCCAACTTCCAGAGTATCACTCCAACGCCATCATACACCGATCACTGACCTGCGTGAAAGTGAACAACTCACATATTGGGTGTCACACATAAGAGTTACCTGAACCCAACATCACCGCTCCTTTCTTGACCGTCTATCTGAAACTTGAAGGAATTTCACCATTGCTTGTAGTCATCCCGAGTCAAATTCGCAGTTGTCTGACCACATGTATGACCACCAGAGCCCTGGCCCGTCTCCATGTCCCGTGCATACCGCACGCCTCGCCGCTATTACCGCGTCGAGCTTCCGCTATCCTGGTCGAGTCTCAGTGCTCGCGAACCCACACCACTCAACTCCACTGCAGAGTACCACCGATCATCACCGACCGATGACGAGTTTCACGCTTCCATCAGACCACTGAGCTCCAGTCCAAACTGCGTGCCTCTCGCTTTTTTCCCGCTGAATGGGCTTCGATTCTCTGGATCCTTACATCGTAGCCCATCAATCCAGCTCCACCTTCAACATGACTCCATGGTAGACGATCAGTCCACCCGCGTGCCCCGTCGACTTCAAGCTCACATGTGCACCGTCTTGAATCAACCCCGCGCCATAGTCTTGTCGAAGCCATACAAGCCCTCGGACCTGCGCCACGTGTTTCCACGCCCCAGAAGTCGATCACCATCAGCATCACGCTCCTATGTCGTCGTCGCCGATTCCACCACCGTTTTCTGTACCAACCGACTTGCGTCGATTTGTCAGACCATCTAGTCCAACCCAGCCGAACTTGTCCAGCTACATGACACGCTCGAGGCTCCCAAATCGTCTTTCACGAATTCTAATCCATCACATGGCAGTTCCATCTTAGCTGACATGACTTCCTGCAACGCCTTCAAGCATCCCTGTTGTGCCAACAATCTTTCATCCTAGTCTGCCATAACCCAAAGCTTCCAGTTCCATTGAACTTCTCCACCTCAAACCTGGTACCCGTTGCCGCCATGGTCCTTTGTACGGCTGACCCTGCGAAAAATTATCCCAGCTTTACACGTGATGCCCAAGTACACAAACAGAACCGAACGTGGTATGCTTCCATGTACTAGTTGCAATCCAACTTGGGCTTCACGTGATGTGCTCTTGGCTCAACCCCGATGCTGCTATCGCTTTGCCCTGCCTATGCTTTCTGATGTACTGCCGTATCGTGCTGGATCTTTTCTTCGGCCGATCTGATATGCCTCCTTCCGCGTCGTACACGAGAGGCCGCTGCCTCCAGGGACTCGGTCCCGTCTTTTTTTCAAAACAGAATCTGGTATGCAACCTTGCTGTCACGATCGAACGCCCGCGCTGGTCTCCTGAGTGCTGCCATCATCACACGCGTCGTAACTGGGCCTGCTGGATAACCCAACCTACATGGGCCGCCGCGCTGCCCCACGTGGGCTTCCAGCGCCTGGACACGTCACGTGTCTGGCCGCTCCACGACCTGGCGTAGCTGCACGATCCCAATCAATTGATTGCTGCCGCCTTCTCGAGCGCGCTTTCGCCGCCGCCGCTTCCGCATTTTTGACCGCTGTACGCTCGCCCGATCGATCCTCCTGATCCATCGCCGCACGTCAAGCTTGCTGTGCGTACAGTGCCTTCCACTGAGATGCTTTCTTCAATCTTGCCGAGAACCACACCGTAACCGGGTGCATCTCGAACTTGATACTTCCTCTGAATCAACAATCCACGGCCTCCGAACAACCTAGCTCATGATACCACTTGTTAGAATAAATCCGAGGCATACCGTTAATCATCCGAGGATCAAGCAATCACACGAGCATGACACCGAGATTTGTTAACGAGGTTCACCGATATGGCTACATCCCCGAGGCCTGACTATGGGCGCTCCTCCCCATGACACCGCTACCATACCGCATCCGGTCGCCATGGACGCCAGCACATGTCGCCGGCTTCCCCTGCGTTCCTGTGCTATTATGTTGGCATATGTTACATCGTGTGTCTACCCCACTATATATGAGAGGCCTAGAATACAAGTGTCCTACTTGGACATGACTCCGTATCCTATCTAAACACAATACAATTACAAGTCCAACTGTAACCTACCTTGTACATAATATTCGACACAACTCTAACAAACTCCACCTTGGCGAATATTCTCCACCACCTTGAATTCGTCAATGCGTCAAACTAGTACATTAGACTTGAGCTTATCCCATGAGTACCGCTGCTACTCCAAAGACTCCATGTGACTCCACTTGCAACTTGTAGTCTCTCCTTTTCTAAACCAGAGTCAACACTCGAGCAAAATTAAGTTCCTTGTTACTCTAGTTTGTGCTCCCAACTTCCAGAGTATCACTCCAACGCCATCATACACCGATCACTGACCTGCGTGAAAGTGAACAACTCACATATTGGGTGTCACACATAAGATTTACCTGAACCCAACATCACCGCTCCTTTCTTGACCGTCTATCTGAAACTTGAAGGAATTTCACCATTGCTTGTAGTCATCCCGAGTCAAATTCGCAGTTGTCTGACCACATGTATGACCACCATAGCCCTGGCCCGTCTCCATGTCCCGTGCATACCGCACGCCTCGCCGCTATTACCGCGTCGAGCTTCCGCTATCCTGGTCGAGTCTCAGTGCTCGCGAACCCACACTACTCAACTCCACTGCAGAGTACCACCGATCATCACCGACCGATGACGAGTTTCACGCTTCCATCAGACCACTGAGCTCCAGTCCAAACTGCGTGCCTCTCGCTTTTTTCCCGCTGAATGGGCTTCGATTCTCTGGATCCTTACATCGTAGCCCATCAATCCAGCTCCACCTTCAACATGACTCCATGGTAGACGATCAGTCCACCCGCGTGCCCCGTCGACTTCAAGCTCACATGTGCACCGTCTTGAATCAACCCCGCGCCATAGTCTTGTCGAAGCCATACAAGCCCTCGGACCTGCGCCACGTGTTTCCACGCCCCAAAAGTCGATCACCATCAGCATCACGCTCCTATGTCGTCGTCGCCGATTCCACCACCGTTTTCTGTACCAACCGACTTGCGTCGATTTGTCAGACCATCTAGTCCAACCCAGCCGAACTTGTCCAGCTAAATGACACGCTCGAGGCTCCCAAATCGTCTTTCACGAATTCTAATCCATCACATGGCAGTTCCATCTTAGCTGACATGACTTCCTGCAACGCCTTCAAGCATCCCTGTTGTGCCAACAATCTTTCATCCTAGTCTGCCATAACCCAAAGCTTCCAGTTCCATTGAACTTCTCCACCTCAAACCTGGTACCCGTTGGCGCCATGGTCCTTTGTACGGCTGACCCTGCGAAAAATTATCCCAGCTTTACACGTGATGCCCAAGTACACAAACAGAACCGAACGTGGTATGCTTGCATGTACTAGTTGCAATCCAACTTGGGCTTCACGTGATGTGCTCTTGGCTCAACCCCGATGCTGCTATCGCTTTGCCCTGCCTATGCTTTCTGATGTACTGCCGTATCGTGCTGGATCTTTTCTTCGGCCGATCTGATATGCCTCCTTCCGCGTCGTACACGAGAGGCCGCTGCCTCCAGGGACTCGGTCCCGTCTTTTTTTCAAAACAGAATCTGGTATGCAACCTTGCTGTCACGATCGAACGCTCGCGCTGGTCTCCTGAGTGCTGCCATCATCACACGCGTCGTAACTGGGCCTGCTGGATAACCCAACCTACATGGGCCGCCGCGCTGCCCCACGTGGGCTTCCAGCGCCTGGACACGTCACGTGTCTGGCCGCACCACGACCTGGCGTAGCTGCACGATCCCAATCAATTGATCGCTGCCGCCTTCTCGAGCGCGCTTTCGCCGCCGCCGCTTCCGCGTTTTTGACCGCTGTACGCTCGCCCGATCGATCCTCCTGATCCATCGCCGCACGTCAAGCTTGTTGTGCGTACAGTGCCTTCCACTGAGATGCTTTCTTCAATCTTGCCGAGAACCACACCGTAACCGGGTGCATCTCGAACTTGATACTTCCTCTGAATCAACAATCCACGGCCTCCGAACAACCTAGCTCATGATACCACTTGTTAGAATAAATCCGAGGCATACCGTTAATCATCCGAGGATCAAGCAATCACACGAGCACGACACCGAGATTTGTTAACGAGGTTCACCGATATGGCTACATCCCTGAGGCCTGACTATGGGCGCTCCTCCCCATGACACCGCTACAATACCGCATCCGGTCGCCATGGACGCCAGCACATGTCGCCGGCTTCCCCTGCGTTCCTGTGCTATTATGTTGGCATAGGTTACATCGTGTGTCTACCCCACTATATATGAGAGGCCTAGAATACAAGTGTCCTACTTGGACATGACTCCGTATCCTATCTAAACACAATACAATTACAAGTCCAACTGTAACCTACCTTGTACATAATATTCGACACAACTCTAACAAACTCCTCCTTGGCGAATATTCTCCACCACCTTGAATTCGTCAATGCGTCAAACTAGTACATTGGACTTGAGCTTATCCCATGAGTACCGCTGCTACTCCAAAGACTCCATGTGACTCCACTTGCAACTTGTAGTCTCTCCTTTTCTTGACCACAGTCAACACTCGAGCAAAATTAAGTTCCTTGTTACTCTAGTTTGTGCTCCCAACTTCCAGAGTATCAGTCCAACGCCATCATACACCGATCACTGACCTGCGTGAAAGTGAACAACTCACATATTGGGTGTCAGACATAAGAGTTACCTGAACCCAACATCACCGCTCCTTTCTTGACCGTCTATCTGAAACTTGAAGGAATTTCACCATTGCTTGTAGTCATCCCGAGTCAAATTCGCAGTTGTCTGACCACATGTATGACCACCAGAGCCCTGGCCCGTCTCCATGTCCCGTGCATACCGCACGCCTCGCCGCTATTACCGCGTCGAGCTTCCGCTATCCTGGTCGAGTCTCAGTGCTCGCGAACCCACACCACTCAACTCCACTGCAGAGTACCACCGATCATCACCGACCGATGACGAGTTTCACGCTTCCATCAGACCACTGAGCTCCAGTCCAAACTGCGTGCCTCTCGCTTTTTTCCCGCTGAATGGGCTTCGATTCTCTGGATCCTTACATCGTAGCCCATCAATCCAGCTCCACCTTCAACATGACTCCATGGTAGACGATCAGTCCACCCGCGTGCCCCGTCGACTTCAAGCTCACATGTGCACCGTCTTGAATCAACCCCGTCCCATAGTCTTGTCGAAGCCATACAAGCCCTCGGACCTGCGCCACGTGTTTCCACGCCGCAGAAGTCGATCACCATCAGCATCACGATCCTATGTCGTCGTCGCCGATTCCACCACCGTTTTCTGTACCAACCGACTTGCGTCGATTTGTCAGACCATCTAGTCCAACCCAGCCGAACTTGTCCAGCTACATGACACGCTCGAGGCTCCCAAATCGTCTTTCACGAATTCTAATCCATCACATGGCAGTTCCTTCTTAGCTGACATGACTTCCTGCAACGCCTTCAAGCATCCCTGTTGTGCCAACAATCTTTCACCCTAGTCTACCATAACCCAAAGCTTCCAGTTCCATTGAACTTGTCCACCTCAAACCTGGTACCCGTTGGCGCCATGGTCCTTTGTACGGCTGACCCTGCGAAAAATTATCCCAGCTTTACACGTGATGCCCAAGTACACAAACAGAACCGAACGTGGTATGCTTCCATGTACTAGTTGCAATCCAACTTGGGCTTCAAGTGATCTGCTCTTGGCTCAACCCCGATGCTGCTATCGTTTTGCCCTGCCTATGCTTTCTGATGTACTGCCGTATCATGCTGGATCTTTTCTTCGGCCGATCTGATATGCCTCCTTCCGCGTCGTACACAAGAGGCCGCTGCCTCCAGGGACTCGGTCTCGTCTTTTTTTCAAAACAGAATCTGGTACGCAACCTTGCTGTCACGATCGAACGCCCGCGCTGGCCTCCTGAGCGCTGCCATCATCACACGCGTCGTAACTGGGCCTGCTGGATAACCCAACCTACATGGGCCGCCGCGCTGCCCCACGTGGGCTTCCAGCGCCTGGACACTTCACGTGTCAGGCCGCTCCACGACCTGGCGTAGCTGCACGATCCCAATCGATTGATCGCTGCCGCCTTCTCGAGCGCGCTTTCGCCGCCGCCGCTTCCGCGTTTTTGACCGCTATACGCTCGCCCGATCGATCCTCCTGATCCATCGCCGCACGTCAAGCTTGCTGCGTGTACAGTGACTTCCACTGATATGCTTTCTTCAATATTGCCGAGAACCACACCGTAACTGGGTGCATCCCGAACTTGATACTTCCTCTGAATCAACAATCCACGGCCTCCGAACAACCTAGCTCATGATACCACTTGTTAGAATAAATCTGAGGCATACCGTTAATTATCTGAGGATCAAGCAATCACACGAGCACGACACCGAGATTTGTTAATGAGGTTCACCGATATGGCTACATCCCCGGGGCCTGACTATGGGCGCTCCTCCCCGTGACACCGCTACAATACCGCATCCGGTCGCCCTGGACGCCAGCACATGCCGCCGGCTTCCCCTGCGTTCCTGTGCTATTATGTTGGCATAGGTTACATCGTGTGTCTACCCCACTATATATGAGAGGCCTAGAATACAAGTGTCCTACTTGGACATGACTCCGTATCCTATCTAAACACAATACAATTACAAGTCCAACTGTAACCTACCTTGTACACAATATTCGACACAACTCTAACAAACTCCACCTTGGCGAATATTCTCCACCACCTTGAATTCGTCAATGCGTCAAACTAGTACATTGGACTTGAGCTTATCCCATGAGTACCGCTGCTACTCCAAAGATTCCATGTGACTCCACTTGCAACTTGTAGTCTCTCCTTTTCTTGACCACAGTCAACACTCGAGCAAAATTAAGTTCCTTGTTACTCTAGTTTGTGCTCCCAACTTCCAGAGTATCAGTCCAACGCCATCATACACCGATCACTGACCTGCGTGAAAGTGAACAACTCACATATTGGGTGTCAGACATAAGAGTTACCTGAACCCAACATCACCGCTCCTTTCTTGACCGTCTATCTGAAACTTGAAGGAATTTCACCATTGCTTATAGTCATCCCGAGTCAATATTCGACACAACTCTAACAGTAGCTAGCACTGATGTATAGGTCATACACCTTGGATTTCGAATTCATAAATACTATAATGAGTTACGAGGCATTCGGATATCGCCTTCAGTGGACAAAGAAGGTAGCAATTTAAATGAATAAAATTTGAGAAGGATTTACTGAATAAACAGAAAACATGGGATTCCTGATTGCAAAGAGGTGGAAGTAATGAGAAATGCTTACTTGTGCTTTGCAGCTGATACTCCCAGTTCCAACGATGGAAAGCTGGTCACTTTATGTTGTGGATGTCGAAGAGAGAACATTGTTGGTCATGGACCCATGCGAGGCTACAGAGCCAATTGAAGAGATGCAGTACAAGCATGAAGACAATGCAAACTTCATTCTGGCAGGGCTTCAACGTTGCATACATATGAATATCTCCGGGTGCTTTGTGTCTGCTGAGGGTTGGAGCATCAACTACAATGTGGGCATGCATGATAGCTGCGAGATGTATGTTCAAACAGTCTAACCCCAGAATACAAATATACAATTCAGATAAAACTGTCTAACTGATTCACATGCACCGTTCTGCCTGCAGAGAGGACAGTTGGCTGCACGTTGTTAACTACACCAGGGAGTACACTGGGCTATATCTCTGGAATCAGCTAACACCAGGAAGCATTCTACTATAAACCCTGACATTACTATTTGGTTGTCAGTGATAGAATAGCATGCTCAGTCAGGGGAAAATCATAACAACTTACATTTGCAGGGCTGGCTGACCTATCTGCGCCAGTCAATTGCATTTGAAGTGATCTCCATGAGAGGGAACATGGGGGAGCTGCCGGATTTCATGATCGAGGAGGTCATGCTACTCTAAGATGGTACTGGATGACATTGATCATTTTGGAGACATCGTTGCGTGCTCGACATAGGCTGCCGAGCAACAACTTGTTTGGATTGCATGTGTGGATATAGGAAATTTTAGTTGCCATCCCGCATATATGTGGTGT
This sequence comes from Triticum aestivum, assembly GCF_018294505.1. Classification (NCBI taxonomy): domain Eukaryota; kingdom Viridiplantae; phylum Streptophyta; class Magnoliopsida; order Poales; family Poaceae; genus Triticum; species Triticum aestivum. The sequence continues at coordinate 476,390,155 of NC_057811.1, forward strand.
GGTAATGGTTCCTATATTTCCACGGCAGTACAACACTGTGACAGTTTGGGCCAAGAAGGGATCAAATTCAGCTTGCACCCCATTTGCGATGGTGTGTAAGTGATTGCGATCACTGATTAGTTAGCCCCCCTCCTGTAGTAGTTCGTCAGTTGACGGTTGCGAGTGAGCCATGTATATGCATGGAATATGTAAGACATATTTGAACTGCTCGTTATTCTGAACCTAAAGACTTGGTTCTGTCCCAAATTTAATTTGTATTTTTTTGGTGTCAGTTAGCCAAGTGAAGACCCGACGACCGCACTGGGGCAGGTGATGAGCGGCGGCAGCTGCTCGAACCCACAGGAGGAGGACGACGAAGACATGCTCTGTGGATGGATTTGGGATTGCCAAGCTCGCTCAGGTTGGTTCACTCGGCCAATCTGCCGGTGGCTGGATTCGATCCCCACCTATAAAAAACGAATAGGAACCGTCCTGCCATAAATGAGCAAAACGGCTCTCTTGGGCCAGAATCGGCGACACAACGGCCCAAATTTCTATCTGCTTCCCGAGCCGCCACAACGGTAACTGACGGTGTCATCTGATCTGTGGACCAGCTCCTATTTCAGGAAATAACAGCAATAGTGATATACCTCCTGCTATACCCGATGCAGCACAAGTCACGAGACGAATATATGGTACAGATTTCAGGATCCTGTGAGCTCGGGCTCACATGAGTACTTTCGCTTTCTTTTGCTTTGATGCGTTAGAGACAGAAATACATTGACACGACCACGTGTCCGTTGCAACCAGTTAATCCACGATCAAACGATCCAACTGCTACCGCGGCGAAGATGTACACCTAGTCACATTTTTATTGGTTTACCAATAGTCACCTCATATCAACGTGCGGTAACCGACACAGTTTTTTTTAATATAGTACAGACGCAAGCGCTCATATAGACGCGCATACACTCACCCCTATGAACGCACACGTGCACACCTTACCCCTATGAGCACCTCCGAGAGACTGAGCCGGCATATCATCTTGAGATTTTACGAAGTCACCGTAGACGCCTCGTAGTCGACGGGAACGTCTCCTCCCACTGAAAGTGTATGGCCGGAAATCCTGAAATAAATCCAGGATAAATGCGAGCATCAGGATTTGAACCCTGGTGGGCTGGGATACCACTGTCCACCTAACCATCCCAACCATAGGTTGGTTCGCGTAACCGACACAGGTTTACAACGTATTTTTTCCTTCTTCTTCTTATTCTTCAAAAAAGAAAAGAAACGCCCATAAGCTATCTCTCAAAACTTACCCCTCTAGACCAAATTTGCTTCGAAAAGAGAAACTCTCAAGAAATTTGACTCTCTCTCTCTATCTATCTCTCTTGTTCATCTCTCTGGGTCCTGTTCAGACTCGGGCCACCTGCAACACCCACCCCTCCCCTACACTCCCATTAGTCTGACCACGCAGTTTGCAACATGGGCCTTGTTGCAAACCTATGTGACCAACATGTTGCAATGGCACGTCACAATTCGACGGGAGCGCAACAAGGCTCGTGTTGAAAAGGTCCGAGCACAACAAGCTCGATCATGAAAACAGTTGCGCCCGCGCTGACAATTTTTTTGGCACATAGCAATTAGACGGATGCGCAAGAAAGCCCGTGTTGAAGAGATTTGAGCGCAACACGCTCAATGGTGCAAACGACATGCGGAGATCGAGCGGTTGTCGCGCGCCATCCCACAGCTGACGCGGGCGATGATCCGATCTAGTCTTTACCCGGCCGACAAGTAGGGTCCACCTAATTTTGTTTCTACAACTAATTATAATGCTAACTAGCGCATGCACAATTAGGCAGTTGAGCGAGCGGTGGGCTACTCTCCCCGATTTTATCCTCCACCTTCGTTGATGGAGTCGAACCTACGCGCCGAGAAGGTATCCAACTAGCTACTTCAATTAACTTTCTTGTTAAGGGCATCTCCAACGGTAATCCGTAAATTTCCTTCCGTATTCCGCAGACAGGGATGCGGGAGACCGCTATCCAATGCTGCCCGCATATATCCGGCCTTCTTTTTTTTTTTGAAAAGTTGGCATGTTCAAATATCCGCATACATAGAGTCCAGACGTTCAAACAGCCGCATAATACATAAAGTACATATGTTCAAATAGCGCATGCAGCACTAGTTCAAATTTAAAAAAGTTCAAATATTACATTCCAATATTGTTGCCCCTCCCGGTGATTGTCGTATGGAACACCGTATTTTGTGCTGCAGCCGCTGGTGCGCTTCCTGATGATTGCTTATTCTTTCCTTTCCATTCCTTTTCATGTTCTCACATGATTTTTTTCCTTTTTAGGCCATTTCTATGAAAACACATCAAAGATAGGATTTATGGAAATCTTTCCATTCATTAGTTATTAGTAGCAATATTGGAGCGAATATCTCTGTTTAAATAAAATATCTTGGTTTAAACTAAGGATGAATGAGTGTAAAAATATCACTCATCACCCGCTCAGCCTCCACGAGCTCGGGGTGCTGGCGGCGGAGGTCCGCGATATACGCCTCGGCGGGCGCCTCCGCCTCGAGGTGCTCCCTTGCCTCTCGGTTCACCCGAGCCATCACCGCACTCACCGCACCCTCGCGCCGGCAGGACGAGGTGGACCGGCGCCGTCTCAAATGGGAAGTTGAGCCTCGCGGCGAAGCCGTGGAACCGGACTTGCCACCGGTCGTATTCCATCGCCGCGAGCTCCGCCATGTAGAACGTCCTGACCCACTTCCTCGTGTGGGTCTTCCGGTCGGTGATCTCCGCCACCCATGTCTCCCATGCGCACTGCCAGACGTCGATGTATGTCCTATGCGGCGCCCGCAGCAGATGGAGGTCCGGGAAGTCGGTGAACCGGGCAGGGGGCGGCCAATCGGGCGTGCGGCGGCGGCTCGAGGATGTGCCGCTAGACGACGAACTGCGGGTGTGGCGGCGCGGATCCGCGCCGCGGATCGGCAGCGATGTCCGGCCACCTCGTCCAGCCATTGCGGAGGGAGGGGCCGGCGGGGAACGACGGGGATGGCGCCGACAGCGGGACGGGGGGCGGAGAAGAGGCAGAGGAGTGGAAGAGAGAGTGAGATTCTTTTACTCAGCTGCCGAACGGTGGAGTAAATATAGGGAGAACCGCGGCGGACGAGGATTATTTTTACTCCTCTAATACCAATTTGAGATCGACTAGGTGCCGGTTAGAGGAGCAAAACCTTACTCATCTAAGAGCATCTTCAACAGGCACATAAAAGTTTCGCGCGTTAAAATAGTTTTAGCGCGTCACTGTAGCACTTTTAGTGCGCCGGACCCAACGTTGGTTTAGCAGATGCCTAAAAATGCATGCCCAAGAAAACACGTAGTGCAAATTGTGAAGCGCGCGTAATCCGGCGCCCCAAATTTGCAGCTTCTGATAGCGTTTTTTAGCGTGTGCCCAATCTTTTTTTGCGCGTGCACTATTTTACAGCTTCTGCTGGAGCTGTCCGGCACCCAAAAAACTCGAATTTTAGCGCGCGAAACAGTTTTTGTGCGCCTGTTGAAGATGCTCTAACCGATTATTGAGAATCAGACAGGAATGCCTTTATTTAGGTATAAAGGATATAGGATTTGGATATCACCGTGCGCTATTGCCGTTGCACAATATTTACATTGGAAAATTGTAGAAAACAGAGTACTTATCCTCATTTATTTGCTATAATCGAGTTCAATTTGTGTACACATTATAATTTCACAAACATGCACGATGACGTGGCACGATGACAGGGACATGGCCCCTGTGCTGCAGGCATATCACCGTCTCGTACAAGCTTGTCCTCATGTCAGTGAACTCCAGGCCCAGATCCCCGAGCTTCTGATTCGAGAACCTGTACTCCCTCACCCTCGGCTTGCCGTCATCTTCGCACTTGGCGGTGACGGGGTACTGCGGGAAGAGGTCCTTGAGGAGCCGGACGAAGTGGGCGCGGTGCAGCACGGCGCTGACGCAGAGGTAGCGATGGCTGCGCGCTTCAGGGTGCTCGTAGACGAGGGCGTGCGCGCGGGCGACGTCCCGGACGTCGACGTAGGCGGTGACGGCGTTCTGGTAGGCAGGCTTGGCGCCCATGAGGAACCGGGCGACGTGGTCGCTGCTGAAGTTGAGTGTCTGCTGCAGCGCGGGACCGATTGTCGTCGCCGGCACCACAACTGCCAGCTCCAGCCCCCTCCTGGCCGCCTCCTCCGTCGCCGCGACCTCCGCCATCATTTTGGCGCAGCAGTATAGGTTCTGCGCACGACACGAGGATCGATCGGTGCGCTCAGTTCGCTGCCAACTTGGGAAGAAAGATGGGGGGCAGATGGAATTGAGCTTGATCATACGTACGCCGGTTTGTTTGCAGTAGTCGTAGTCGTGACGACGGTGTCGGGGCTCCGGTTGGGGTCCATGTGCACGGCACCGTAGGAGGAAGTGAACACCACGCGCCGCACGCCCGCGTCCGCCGCCGCGTTGATCACGTTCCTCGTCCCCTCCACGGCCTCAGGCACAAGCTCCTGCAAGCAAGCAGCCGAGGCAAGTAAGTGCTCCATGGTCCATGTTAGGTGGCGCTCGTCCTGAGGTTTCAGAGGAGCAGAGGAGGCAGTGAACCGACGGGGTCGTTGGAGACCGGGGAGGCGATGTGGAACACGCCGCGGCAGCCCCAGAACGCGGCGCGGAGGCTGTCGCCGTGCATGACGTCGGCACGGCAAAGCGTGAGCCTCTCCCCGGCGCCATCCAGCGCGAGCAAGTGCGCGTTCTTGCGGTGAGCTTCATGAAAAAATTGAACCAGTCAGTCAAGCCATGGGATGGAAATGCGAGGTAGCTGGATGGACCGACGCTTGCGCTTACCGGGATCCCTGGCGGTTCCCCGGACACGGTAGCCACGGAGGAGGAGCTCCTTCACCACCCACGAGCCGATGAAACTTCCCGCCCCGGTCACGCAAACCAGGTGCTTCGCGTCGCCGTTGCCGCCGGCCTTGGAGCTGGACTGCATGGTGATGGTCGACAGTGCTAGCTGTTTGCAGAGGCAGGCGTGTGCTAGAACGAGATAACAATAACAACTAGGGTTAGACGTGAGCCAGTGCGTATCTCGACTAATTTAGCTTTTGCACGCATCGAATTGAAGAGGAGCACGCACACGCGGATGTGATCCACGTTCAGCCCAACATGATCGTCCAAGCTGAAAGGTTAATTAGTCATGCATGATGTCATGGAGGACCGGCTGGAGGAGAGCTCGACGAGTAAGACTTTGGCTCGCCGACTACGTGTCCGCGTGTCTTGTGGACTGGATGCCTCGACCAAGCACTTCCGGTCTAGCTCGCCAGCTTGGAGTATACGATCGGTGATGGACTCCGAAACCAGTCTGTTCAAATAGAGATGTTGGAGCGGCGGCGGCATCTTTATGGTGGACTTGTGTCCTCATGCTTCGGCATTGTGATGGCGTCTGCTCCAGCGTCAGCGTGGAGCTTGGAGGTAGTCCAAGAATGAATGCAGATTGTGATCTGCATCGACGACATCTAAAAGACCGAACTTATGCTGGGTTCGTGGTTGATGGATGGCAGGTAGGTCTTCCCCTTCGGCGTCTTAGTCGTGGTGGAGTGCCAGACCAGGAATTTGTGATGGCGTGTCCGGGGTGTTGCTTCGATCTGATTCGTTCAACGTCAATGGCTTCACCTTTGGTGAGACAGGTCCGCAAAGCTGCATATTAGCGATGAAGCCGCGTCGAGTTCGGGTGAGGAGGTGATCCTTCTTTTTTTTTCTGATGGCTACTGTGATGGTGTCGAAGGCAGGTGACGGATATGTTACGGGTGGTACCGTAGACCACCTAGTGAGGATTACAAACAATGAAGCGAGTCGAAGGCGCGACACCATAATTGCCTCTTCTTCGCCAGAGGCAGGCCAAAGAAAATCCATATTCAAGTCACATGTGAGTAACAAAAGAAGACAAAGCCAAATGTGTATATTATCTTTTGTGCTTTTTATCTTTTTGCACTGTTCATGCTTTGTCCCCCTAGACCATCTAGCGACGACTACAAGCAATGAAGCGAGTTGAAGGCGCGACACCGTAATTGCCTTTTCTTCGCCAGAGGCAGGCCAAAAAAAAATCCATATTCAAGTCACATGTAGAGTAACAAAAGAAGACAAAGCCAATGTGTATATTATCTTTTTGCACTGTTCATGCTTTGCCCCCCCCTCCCCCCACACACAACCTGTGCTTACATTACGGGGGATTCGAATTTTCTAGCGACCACAAACACGCATCATGTGAACATCCACAGTCTTTTTCTCAGAATTTTTAGAACAAATTTGGGTTTGAATTTTGTGGGTTGGTAATGACGGTATGACCTAAGAGCATCTCCAACAGATGCTTAAAAATTGCTCCGCGTGCTAAAATTTAGGTCTTTTGGGCGCCGGGCAGCTTCAGCAAAAGCTGTAAAATAGAGCGCGCGCAAAAAAAGTTGGACGCGCGCTGAAAAACGCACGCTCATGCTGCAAATTTGAGGCGCCGGATTGCGCACGCTTCACAATTTACATTGCGTATTTTTTTGGACGCGCGTTTTTTAGGCATATGCTAAATCAACGTTGGGTCCAGCACGCTAAAATGCTACAGTGAGACGCTAAACTATTTTAGGGCGCGAAACTTTTGTGCGCCTATTGGAGATGCTCTAAAGGATGGCATCACTAGATGCTCTCAACCAACCATACAACATGTGTGATGCGACTAATACCATCCATGTGTCGTCATGCTTGATCTACATGCCCAATCAAGCACGTCTCACATAGAAGATAAAATCAAATACTCTCTTCATTCCAAAATATAGTGCGCCCGCGCTTCTCAAGGTCCGACTTTGACCATAAATTTAACCAACGAGACTGACTGTGGCGGGAGAAAAAAATTATATAACTGAAAACTTCTTTTGAATATGAATTCACTGGTATAACTTTTGCTCCCGCCATAATCGGTCTCGTTGGTTAAATTTATGGTCAAAGTTGAAGCATGGGAATAGAGGGAGCATTATATTTTGGAACGGAGGGAGTACGTCTTACGGCCTACATCATGCTCTGCTGTGCTCAGTGTCAACTAAGATTGGATTGATATTTTATTAACTTGGTATGTCATGTGATTTTTTTCCTATTACCGTATACTTTTATTTTTTGAGACTTGTTTCATGAAATGCGGTTGATAGCTAGTCATATCGTATGTCTACGATTACACCTCAAGAAATGCTCTGTAACAGTCGTAGTACTACACAGGAAGAGTCTAGCTTGGTCAATGCTGACACATTAATTAATGGGAAATGTTTGGAGTCGGCGTGCCGGCTGAGTATTGCGCCGGTCCTGTGCGAGCCATCTGATCGATTCAGATCGTGTGCCTCACAGGCCCGCGCTGGACAGGACCCATGTACTGCAGCTTTATCTTATCTATTCACGGACGCCCCCATCCACTCGCTTTCTTCCTCACGAAACGCAATCTTCTTCTGTTCTTCTTCCCCATCTACCGACTGAGCATATGGTTTCTCTATACAACGGCAACCTACTCAGCCACATCTCTTTTCGTTTTTGCTGCAACCGGTACCGCCGAAAGCTACAACCAGCGTCAGGGAAGCTGGAACCGGCCTGGTTCTTTGCTACAAGCAGGCAACAGCGAGCATGGCCGGCGATGACAACGCCATGATTTTTGTTGCAACCGGCAACAGGGAAAGCTACCACCGGCTTCGGGATTTGCTACAACTAGGGAAGATGATGAAGTGTGGCCGGTGATGACAGGCTGCAAATTTGTTGCAACCGACAGCGGAAAATCTACCACCGACGATCGAATTTGCTGCAACCGGCGAGCGGTGGTGCGACGAGCGGCGATATGGGTGACCACGGCGACCCGGATTTTTGCTACAACCGGTACCATCGCAGTGACCGCCTGCTGCAAGCTGTGCGGCAACGAGGAGCTGAGACCTCGACGACGGATGCTGGGATCGATGATGGATCTGTTTTTGCTACAATCGATAATCACAAAAGCTACCAGCAATGAGCATTTTTGCTACGATGGCTGACGGGAAGGCGGCATTGGCAAGGCAAGCATTTTTTGTTGGAACGGCCATGTGTTTTTTCTTTGACCGGCGACTTTTTTGTACGACCAGCAACCTGAGCTGCGACTGGTGCCACGGGAGCCGCGGCCGTGCACTGGAGCTGCGGCACCGGAGCTGCGCCCCGCGTTGGCGCCACGAGAGCTGCGGACGCGCACTGGAGCTGCAACTGTGGGCACCATATTGCTGGCAAGAAACGCAGGAGGCGACGGCGGCGGCCGGTGACGACGACGGCGATCGGCGGCGAGGACGGCAACAGGCAATATGCATGGGGCGCGCACCCGACGAGTGGCGTGAGATGCGGGTGCCGCACGAGATGCGAATGGCGACCGGTGTTGCAAGAAGGAGCCTTTGGGGTGATTTTTTTTCCAGATCTGACGAACCAGAGTACTAGAATCTGACGGCCCGCGCGTGACCGGCCGAAGTGTTGGGCCGGCGCGCCGGCGCCTATCAGTGCCCTTAATTAATTATCATTGTTTCTTCTTTAGACACATAAATTGTCGATGAACCGAAGCAAACATAAGTAAGACAGTTTTTCTGGTAAAAAACAAACATTTCAAATTCTCTAAAATCTAAGCCTTTTCTCTAAAATCGAGCATGCAAGCTTTGTTCAATCTGCACAGTTTTTTTAGGCAAGTTCGATCTGCACAGATGGGCTGAACGAATCGACATCCTAAAGCAAGAAGGTAAAAGGCATGACCCACCCAGCCCACTATAAGCCTGAAAAAGCCCAAAGTCCTAAGCCCAGGTACGACCCACTACGCCTCCCTGCTGCCACACTAGCGGAGCCACGGCGGCGACGACGGCGCGAGCGACCAAAGCTAAACCTTCCCCAATCCCTCCCCGTCGCCGCCGCCGCCGCAGCCATGTCCCAGAAGAAGTCCCGCGGCGGGGCCGCCGCCGGGGACGACGCCGACGAGCTCTCGCGCTCGCCCCTCCAGGCGGTCCTCCTCGCCGACAGCTTCACGCTCAAGTTCCGCCCCATCACGCTCGAGCGCCCCAAGGTACCGCATCCCCCTCCCCCAAACCCTACCCCCCGGCGGCACCTGAATTGCGCTGTCCCCGCAGGTGCTGCTGCCGCTGGTGAACGTGCCGATGATCGACTACACGCTGTCCTGGCTGGAGACCTCGGGGGTGGAGGAGGTCTTCGTCTTCTGCAGTGCGCACGCGCAGCAGGTCAAGGAGCACCTGGAGGAGGCCGGCTGGACAGGGAAGCCCGCGGCCCGGGAGATGGCCGTCACAGCCGTCGAGTCGCACGACGCCATCAGCGCAGGCGACGCGCTCCGCGTCATGTATGGCCGTGGCATTGTGAGTTTCTGATCTCCATCCTTCCTGTGGATTACGAAGGGCTGCAGTATTAATTGTAGTGTCTGTTGATGTTACTGCTTAACAATTTGTCTTGGCCGGTTGACTAGAACTGACAGTGAGCATATGTGAAACTGAAGCCTGGGGAAAATTTTGGGGTGTTATTCCAGTTCATTCAAGGAAGGAAAGTAGATTTAAACTGTATAACTTCATGTCATTCCAGGTCACTCCAGTGGCCTCCCATTTGGTACTGGTTGCCTTAATAGTGTGGACTTGGGAAATAATTACTGCCAGCAAGAGATTGTGATGGAAAAATGATGATATTAAATAATATCCAGAGCAAAACCTAGCATTCATTTTTCTGTCTGATGGCTATTACCCAAAAAAGTTGTTCAAGGTTTTAACTATAACATCATACTGAACACATTAGTTCAGCTCAATGCCTCAATTTTGATATTTTTCATGCACTTAGCTCTGTGATTGCTGTGCCTGCTTAGCAATAATATCACGTGCCCTTGTTTTGTCCTAATAGCTGTCGCTTGTGCCTCAATTATCGTAACACATATATAGCGCAGTCTTATTTTCTTGTTCTATTCTGAAATTTTCACATACTGACAGTGTGCCTGACATTTCGTTTACACTTTCAGTTGTTTCATCTATTCGTCTGTTTTATGTAGATAAATGGTGATTTTGTTCTCATCAGTGGTGATACAATCAGCAACATGAGCTTAAAAGATGCTCTCCAGGAACACAAGGACAGAAGGAAAAAGGATCCACTTGCTGTTATGACTATGATTATAAAGCATTCAAAACCTTCAATCCTAACGCACCAGACACGTTTGGGCAATGATGAAATTGTTATGGCGATAGCTCCTGAGACAAAGGAGCTACTTTATTATGAGGATAAGGCAGATAACTCTCACCTGTGTGTGACAATTGATAAGGATATACTGGCCACTAATCCTACTCTCCAATTGCATAATAACATGGAGGTCTGCCTTCAAACTTGTTAATTAAACAACAGATATATGTTTTTCTCCAAGCTCATTTTTTGCTATATTATTAAGGCCATGATTCTCCAGTACTTCAAATCTTGTTTTATCGATCTTAGTAAATTTCCCCTTTTGCTGACAGGATTGCTATATTGATATCTGCTCGCCAGAAGTCCTTAGTCTTTTCACCGATAACTTTGACTATCAACATCTCCGACGTCATTTTGTAAAGGGTTTACTAGTTGACGATGTAAGTCTGTTCACCATCAGTTGACCTATGTAAGACAAGAAAACATGATGCTTATTTTCAGTGCAGTATCTTGAGTGCCATCTCTCTTATCATGTCTCTTTTGTAACAATCAAATGGCATGCCAATCCTTTCAGATTATGGGGTACAAAATCTATACTCATGAAATACGCTCCAGCTATGCTGCAAGAATAGATAATTTCAGGAGCTATGATGCGGTGAGCAAAGATATAATACAAAGATGGACATACCCTATGGTGCCTGACGTGTTATCTTTTGGTAACTGTCATGAAATGAAACTTCACCGACAAGGAATTTACAAGGCATCAGGTACGCGTAGTTGTGTACTGAAAAGAGCCACAAAGATTTATTTCTGTACCTTGTTTGATATTGTTCCTTGATTCATTCCTCAAAATCTAGATGAATTTATCAAATCAATATGTTTCATTTGGAATGAAGAAATATATTAGTTCATAGTATCATCAAAATTCTTTGTTTAAGGTTCATGGGCTGTTTTAAACTGTGATTTTTGGGCATGAACTTTTACCTGTCATTTAGGTCTATAGGTATGTCATCGTTGAGTCCTGTATAATTATAAAACATCACCTTTACATATGAACTGTTCACATTCATCAAATCTTTTCCAGATGTTACATTGTCGCATTCTGCACAAATTGGTGCGAATTCTGTTATTGGCAATGCGACAAGTATTGGAGAGCAGTGCAAGATATCAAATTCGGTAATTGGGGAAGGTTGCAGTATTGGTAAAAACGTTCTCATTCACGGTTCCTATATATGGGATAATGTCATAATTGAAGATGGGTGCAAAGTGAGTAACTCCTTAGTCTGTGATGATGTTCATCTAAAGGCAGGGGCAATTGTTGAGCCTGGCTGCATACTGTCATTTAAGGTATGTTGCTATATATTACATCTCTATGCTATCCACTTCTCCTTTAGGCAGTTGCAATTTTCTATTCAGCAGCATTGCAGATATTGATTAAATTCTTATTTGTACCATTTTAGATTAAAGTTGGAAAGAATGTCGTTGTCCCTGCCTATTCAAAAGTGTCACTACTTAACAAGCCTTCAAATGAAGATAGTGACGAGGAACTTGAGTATGCTGACACTAATTCTGGAATTACAGATAGTCCTCGTAAGTCTGCATACCCTAAAATTTCTGTTCTTGATCATACATGCATTTTCAATTTATTCTTATGATGATTTGAATGTATCACTCAGTTTTACTTAGCAAACTGGCTTTCTATACTGCAGCCTTTTCCATCTCAAAGAGTAATGCCGACCACCCGACCATCATATGTGAAGATGATGACTTAGGGGCATCTGAGGTATTCTTCTATTCTTAGTTGGTGCAATGATTTCTGTAATCCATGCTTGCGTTACTGTGGTTGTCAGGATTGTATCCAGGCACCCTGGTGATACATTTGTCATGTCTCGGTTTTATAATCATTGTTGTTGCTGTCTATGATATTGCTTAGACTGGTACCTCTGGCGTCCTTGGTTACATATGGGCAAGCGGTGATACTGGAATTCAGGACGAGTGGAGACAATCAATTGCTCCGATTCCTAAAGAAAAGCTTCAAGAGTTGCAGCATGCTGTATCTTTTGACGATGATGAAGGATCAGAAGAAGACTTGAACAACCGTCCATCTGAAGCAGACCGTGACAATGATTCTGAGATCAGTGTGGTTGAGGATGATGATTATACTAAGTTTGAGAAAGAAGTTAGTAGCATATACTTGGGATTCTCATACTCCTTTTGTCTCCACTTTGCTGATTTGTTTACCCTACTTAGGTCGAAGAGACGTTCCAGCGGGCACTTGATGGGGTTCATCAAGATAATTTGATACTAGAAATCAATGCGCTCAGGTATAAACTCTTTTCTGCACAACAGACATATTTGTGAATGCCTACTAAATGTAAACAAGTATGCACATATAAGTCAGCCATCCTAAGTATGGTTTGAACTGGACAACATATTACTTATGGGTAATGCGCTATAGTTCTCATTTTCGTTTTGAGACAGTAATGATATGCAAGCAGATGAAATTGCAGTTTTGCTGCAAAGGACATTTTGTTTTGTCAAAAAGAATTAAAATATACTCCTACATATCAAGAATTCAAGATGAGATATAATCACTTCTTTTCATATGGAACATTGAAGTAGCTGGAAGTAATGTTCAATATACAATTTATTCTGCAGAAATATTGCAGCCATGCTTTTCACACCGTGTAAAACCACAAACTGTTTTTGCTGGTAATGTTCATTGAGCATCTGAATTTGGATTAACACTCTGTTTCCCAAGCACTAGCTTAGCTTGTATAGAGTATGAAAGTTGTTTGCGGTGTCTTGTTCTAATTTTACAGCCTGCCGATAATTAACTAGTATCTTTGATTTCTGCCCAGATGATTTTCTTAGTTGTATAGAATGTTTTGTTTAATCCTTCACATCACTGATAGAGTATGCCCATTCTTTATTTTGCCTAGTTTTTATAGTCATAATGCTGATTGTGTTTGCAAATTTGTGCTTATTTTTCAGGTTATCTTATAGCCTTCAACACGCTGATTGTGCTGGAGCAGTTTTCTATTCGATCATGAGGGGTGCATTAGTCGCTGCACAATCTACTAATGGTATGATTTCTAGGGATATTTCGCAGTTTTATGAACCATGATGCATGTCAAATTGGGATAATGATTTGATCATTAGCTACGACATTTGGTCGTTTAACCGTAAGAGTAAAGAACCAGTTCACAGAGGAGCTTAGTGTGGTAAAGTCCATAGGATTTTGCATAAAGCATTACATTTCCTCAATTGCAAAGTGCAAACATGACAGTTTCATCCCAACTGTGGAACTTTGGGGTCATGCGCTTTTTGATATCGGATGCTTTTTTCCTATAGCTGTTAGATCTCATGATGAAAGGTAATAAAAGCTTATTTGTCCTGCTCCCCCTCTTTATATAGATAATCTTCTAAAGACAACTGCCGACGCACTTGCCAAGTGGAAGGATCTTTTACGCAATTACACCAAGACAGTTGATGAGGAGGTATGGCTCGAGGATATACTGGATAAATACCTTGAAGTCTGCATGAGTAACATCTGCTTGAAAATTCAAAAATACCATCAGGTTTATTGATTTTAAAATGGTATTGCGTCCAGTGTGTTCGTTGTCAGGTTTAATCATGTCAGTTATCTTCCATATTGAGTCAGCATAGGTTCCTTTATCAGCTATTCGAGCATATGCAAATTATATTACTGAAGTAATCGTTTATATAATTATTTGACCTGATGACATGTTGATCTGCACAATGTGCATATAGTATGGTGATTTTGAGATAGCTCACCGCTCTTGCCATGTGGTTGCATATAGTATGGTGGTTGTGGTGATTAGATTTCCAAATTGTTGTGTTGGTGCACGAGAGACTCTTGGAAGGGCCTCTTCTGTGGTTGTCAAGTTTTAGGTCCTGTTTGAAAACAGGGTTTTCCTATGGATTTTTATGACTTATTGAGTTGTTTTTGTCTTTTGTATTTGACATGGGCTAAATGGATTATTTCGTGATGGTGATTTAGATGGAAATACTATTGAAGTTTGAGGAAATGTGCCAAGATATCACAAAAGAATTTTCTCCACTGTTCTCAAAGGTAAAGAACTATTCGATTTCGATTACAGATGAGTTCTGTGCCATTTTTATTTATTTTTGGATGCACATATGTAGTTTTGTTTGCACTGCTGGGTAATGTACACTGTTTGAGAATTGATGATCCTGTTTTTGTTGGTTTTGATAATCTTGTATTGAACGCAGGTCTTGCCTTACCTCTATGATAAGGACGTAGTCAGTGAAGATGCAATTTTGAGATGGGCGGAAGAAAAAGAAAATGCTGACGAGTCCGATAAAGTTTTTGTTAAACAATCTGATGCTTTTATTAAGGTATATTCACTGTACTAAGCTGAGTTCTCCTTTTCCATTTTGCGTAAGATTTACCTGGCCTGTTTATGTCTTTCTATTTCTGTAGTTTTTCATGATCTCAAACCTTCCGTCAGAGGGAATGATTCAAACCGCGTGTCTTGTATTTATAATAGCTCCTGGCACGATGGTGGTTGTATTTCCGGCACTGGGTTTGTGCCATCTGTTGTGCTGGCAGAACAAAGTCTCAAACATGATGATGTCTTGTCAAAGCTAAATCCCACTGAGATGGTTGCTTGTCTTGAGCATACTAACTTGTCACTCATTTTCCTTGGCAGTGGCTCAAGGAAGCTGAAGAGGAGGAAGACGACGAGGATGACGATGAAGAAGAGTAGAGTCGGAGAGGAGCGCAGCGTTGTGCAACCTGGGTGGTTTCCCGGTGAGTTTGCGCCCGGGAAGTTTTGGAAGCTCGATTTGTTTGTACAACATAATTCCAGTTTTGTTCCTAACCAATCGGAGGGCAAAAGAAGAGAGGGTGGAGCGAAACATTTGCCCGTGAGGCGCGGGGCGAGCAACACATGGACCCGCAGTTGAGTGTAGATATGTTACATAACCCTCCCCGACTCTCCGTTCGTGCATGCTTTGCTTGGCTGGTGCTTCCAAGTAAAAAAGCCTACTTGTTTTACTTGCTGTCCATCCATGTGTTCCCCTTTGCACCCAGCCAGCACTGACTCGCGCAGGCAAGCAAAATCTTTGGCAAAGGCTTCACTAAGATATGGATTCTTCTTTTATCTTTCCGCCGGGGAGATGGATGGATTGTGCGTGTAGTGGGGAGGAAAGGAAAGCAGCGGAAGCTGGGGGGAGTGTGAGTCTCCTGGCGCAAAAGGCGGCGAAGGGATCATGTGGGTTGCGTAGATCCGCCACTAATCTTACCTCAAAAGGGCCACGGCTTGTGTTAAAGCACTGTTTTTTCCTTTCTTTGCTCGTCGGATCCCCTAAAGCCTCTCGGCCTATCCTGCTTTGTCTCAGCCAACTGAACGGGCCGAAGCAAAACGTCCTTGGGGCCCCAAGGGGGGAAAGGAAAGCCCCTGTTCCGGGAACGGATGAGCAGGGACTGCGCTAAGCAAACGCTCTGCACATTGCTCTCCTCTGTCTTCTGCATGTGCACTCCTAATTTTACCAGTTCCTAAATACAAGACTTTTTAGAGATTCCAATATGGATTACATACAGAGCAAAATGAGTGAGGTTACACTCTAAAATATGTCTATATACATTCCTATGTAGTCTGTATTAAAATCTCTAAAAAGGCGTACATTTATAAAACGGAGGGAGCGTATTTTTTATATATAAATTTTTAAGTGGACATGCTGTTTAGTTTTTGAGATGGTTACTTTGATGGAGAGAAGCTTCCGGCAAGTGCCCGTACGTCTCTGTTAGGCACGTCTCACCACCTAACGTATAAGATGACTTGACCATGTTTATTCGCGAATCAGGGTGGGCGTCAGCTTGAGAGCATTGCTGACTCGACGGTATTGACCTTTGCCCTGGCACGTAGAACCGAGCATACTGCGAAAAGAAGACAACATTTTGACATTGATTGGAAGAGCTCGTGCTCGTTTGAAACCACCCAGAATGTTCCCGACTTGTAAAATACTTACAAGGATGTCACATTTGACACTGCAATTTTTTATTTAAAATTGTGATTATTAGTGTCTCGGACAGACTTCATTTTATTTTATTATCATTACTAATTCTTCCATCCCAAAATGTAAGTAAAATTTTATTATTTTGTCAAAAAGCCAATCTATATAGAATGCCAGCAGTACAAAGTTACCCATCAACAAAAGCCTTTAGTCCAAACAAGTTGGGGTAGGCTAGAGGTGAAATCTATAAGATCTCGCCACCAGCTAGTGCAAAGAAACCTATAAAATAAAAAAATTACACTGAAGTCCATGTGGGCTGATCTTCCTCTCAAACGGATTGATGTCACATTGCCAGACACCGCTCCAACGCCAGAGCCAACCTAACATTGTTGATCATGAGCGGGAAGTCATCAAGGCCATGATCCTATCGGATCATTGTCTCGATGAAGAAGTTGTCACAACAGAAAGAGCCATATGTCCAAGAGCCCGACCTCTCAATAATCAATAAATCTCGCAAGCCTCATGCCGGCATAGGTGGACGCATCAACTTAGTGTCGATGCGGCTGAAGGACCCCAATGTAGGAAGCCGCCACGCCGACAAATCCTGCAAACCCTAGTCTCATTATCCAGAATCTACGCCCAATAATCATCCACAAACAACACCATCAAGATGGGAAGGCTCTAGGAAATAAAATAAGTCTAATTTATTGTCAAACTGACTATAAGTTTGGTCAGGCTTTTAAAAAATCCACCTAAAGGCAGAGGCTTAGTGCTTGTAGTCGTCTACGAATCTGGATGTAATTTTTATTGCTGGTGTTCGTTGCACTGCCATGATTGATGATGAACAGACTGCAAGTTTTCCCCGCAAAAAAGAGACAAAAAAGAAAATTGCATTCACAATCCTCCTTCGTGAAGTTCTCACGTTTTTTCGAGTAACACACATCAAAAGAGAGAGTATGCACTACGCCGCGCGTGGCGTTGGATGACGTTTGATAGTGGCTGCATGCATGGGTGCAAGATCGATCGTGCTAGCGATAAGCCGTGTCACCAGCCTGTCGACCAGAAAGAGATCGAAAAGCCTTGGGGGGGACGACGGAGTACGTGCGGGGCACACCGCACCGGATCTCCCGCTGGAACACCACCACCCCTTTACGTTTTAACAAACCCAGATCCGAGTCAGCAAAGCTCCCCTAGCCATAGCTAAGCTAACTTCCGACCGAGCTCGAGCCACTCACTGTGCCGCCCCGCCGTGAGCCTTAGCCCTTAAGCTTCTCTCTCCACCCTCCCCGGCATGGCTATATAACACCACCCGCCGCGCGCCGCCATTTCCCAATCCATCCATCGAATCCACGTGCTCCATCGCGTCGTCAGTTAAGGAAGCTTCTGTGGGCCAGCTTTGTGGTTGCATACTTGCATATATGGACTGTGCGGCGGCGGCGGCGGCGGCGATCTACCGGCTGCCGGAGGAGTGCGTGGCGCACGCGATCGCGATGACGACGCCGGGGGACGCGCTCAGCTCCTCGGCCGTGTCCCCGGCGTTCCGGGCCGCGGCCGACTCCCACGCCGTCTGGGATCGCTTCCTGCCGCCCGACCATGCCGCCGTGCTCGCCCGCGCCGACGATGCTGGTGACCACCTTGGGCGCTCCAAGAAGGAGCTCTTCACGCGGCTCTGCAGCCGCCCGGTCCTCCTCGACGGCGCCACCATGGTATACTAACCTTAGAGCTCGCATTGTTGGTAACTTGGTAATCGTTAGTGGAGGTGAGTAAAGTTGCTAGTTGCTGATCGATCGATATTGGCATGGGGTGCACGTGCAGAGCTTCGGGCTGGACAGGCGGAGCGGCGCCAAATGCTGGATGCTGTCGGCTAGGGCGCTGAGCATCGTGTGGGTCGACGACCCGTCCTGCTGGATATGGACTGCCGACCTTCCCGGATCACGGTACGCGCGCACCATGTTGATCTAGCTACATTGCTTAAGTGTCCATGTACGTGGCAGATACCTCTAGGCTGACTAGCTACCAAATATGAACACCATGCATGCTGTGAACAATACGCTGGAGCAGAGGTCATCGCTTTCTACAAATGCGTTGAAAACGTATATAGGGGATAGAGTATAAAATTCCACGGGAATAGATGCAAGAGCCCGCATTAGTCGAAAGTTACTTGGCTCCTAAGTACCGCGTCGATCGGGTGCCGCTACCAACCAAGCAAATAAAATAAGGAATCACTTATATAGTTTATCAAACGCATGCAAGTGTGTTTTTGTTGACCGAATAAAACCTAAGAGTGAACAATTCTTCCCACGCCTTACAACGTGCTCTGAGCCTCTGACGCGTGCCCTGTCTTCTTGTTCTGTTCAGACACGGCATCCTCTTACGACACTGCCTTGCTACACACCTGTCGAAACGTACCAGCTTGCATGCATGCACGTACTCCTACCTGCATGCATGTTCGTTCCTACGTGTTCATGCTATTGAATATTGAATTATTGATTGGCACACGCATCTGATCATGTCCGATCCCTTCGTGTATTTCTAGGTTTCCGGAGGTGGCCGAGCTTGTGGACGTGTGCTGGCTGGAGATCACCGGGAAGCTGCAGCTCTCCCTGCTCTCCCCAAGGACCACGTACGCCGCCTACCTCGTCTATGCCATCGCCGATGACTCCTACGGCCTCGAGTGCAACATCGGAATCCTGCCGCCCAAGGCCACTGTCACCGTCGTCATCTCCGGCAACGGTACCAAGCCGACATCGACCGCCGCGTCCACGTCGACAGAGAACACTATCTGCCTGCAGCACATGCAGGGGGAGGAGGAGACGGCGATGCACCGGCGGAGGCAAGAGTACGTGCGGCCACGGAAGAACTACGGGTGGAAGCTGGTCAGGGAGGCCGACATGGACATCAGGTGCCCGCGGCGGAGAGGGGACGACGGGTGGACGGAGGTCGAGCTGGGCGAGTTCGCCGTGGCCGGCGAGGAGGACGGGGTGGTGGAGGTGAGCCTCAAGGAGGTGGAGTGCCGGCGGTGGAAGAGAGGGCTCATCGTGCAGGGCATCGAGATAAGGCCCAAGCACACAAACTCTAATTGACTCGACTGGTTTGCTTCGTGAAAAAAATTGCGTGCGGATTCTAGAGCAAAGGATATATTAGTGCAGGAACTAATGCTGAAAATGATCAACGGATCATAAGTCCGTCGTTTACTACGTGGTTGCATGCATGCGCAGAGCACCAATGTATGCATGCATGCAAAAAGCATATGTGTGTGCCGGATTAAGGCACATGCATGTGGACATGTATTGGTGCATGGGGCCGGGGTAGTAGAGTTGTTGCCGTAGCCTGTAAAATTTAAGCAATTCATCCTTTTGTTGACCGTTGAACAAATTATTTAGAAATGGTTCATCTATTGATATGGTATATATTCCTCTTCTACATGAAACAGGTTTTTGTCCCATTTTATAGATAAATCACAAATTCAAATGCACGGTCGACCGATACAAGGTAGTGAGTAAGCCTTCTTACAAATCAAAATCATGGGATAGCCGGACAACGGAAATGAGACTGAAAAACGCCAAAGGTGAAAACAAAAAACGACTAAGATGCTGAAAAATAGCATAGGAGGGCCTGATGAAACATCACGATATGCCCTGGGATACCTAAGCTCCATGATAGCGCCCCCATAAAGGAAGACGCCGCAAAGCGTTGCCACCGTCGAGTCCGAGGTGGGCAAGGGTTTTCACCCGGAGCCCTGGCATATAGAGGAGAACTACAATGACGTCCTCAAGAGGAGCGCGGCACCCGTGGGCGACGCCATCGTTGGCGGGAAACCAGGGAACTTTAGCTCGGCGGCTCACCACTATCACCACGAGGCACCTAGCATACCCGCGACGAGAGCATATTTCTAGATCCAGATTGGGGCATTGTCACCTCCAAAGGAAGAGGACAAGCCCGAGCTTGCTACCACTACAACCCTCGTCGCCCACACGACCAAGGAAAGATAGCCACCGCCACCACCATGAGGCCCATCAAAGCCAACCATGGGGACCGCCACTCCAACATCTGAGGCCCCGACTCAACCCACCCCAAACATGAAGCGCTCGCACACTGAAGGAACAGGCGGAAAGGTCGCTCCTTCCCTACCCCTGGGCAGCGACCCAGGCCTGTGTCCGAGCCTCGGACATAGGCAAATAAAGGACACTATGTCCAAACCTGCCATGGTGGGCATAGGGCGAGCCCTTGACAGCCGACAAGAAGGGGAGGGATTGGATCCATGTCATGGTGGAGGCAGATCCACAACACTTGGTGGAGATCCAAACATGGGAGGTGGCTAGTGAAGGAAATATGCCCTAGAGGCAATAATAAAGTTATTATTTATTTCTTTATTTCATGATAAATGTTTATTATTCATGCTAGAATTGTATTAACCGGAAACATAATACATGTGTGAGTACATAGACAAACATAGTGTCACTAGTATGCCTCTACTTGACTAGCTCGTTAATCAAAGATGGTTAAGTTTCCTAACCATAGACATGAGTTGTCATTTGATTAACGGGATCACATCATTAGGAGAATGATGTGATTGACTTGACCCATTCCGTTAGCTTAGCACTTGATCATTTAGTATGTTGCTATTGCTTTCTTCATGACTTATACATGTTCCTATGACTATGAGATTATGCAACTCCCGTTTACCGGAGGAACACTTTGTGTGCTACCAAACGTCACAACGCAACTGGGTGATTATAAAGGTACTCTACAGGTGTCTCCGAAGGTACTTGTTGGGTTGGCGTATTTCGAGATTAGGATTTGTCACTCCGATTGTCGGAGAGGTATCTCTGGGCCCTCTCGGTAATGCACATCACTATAAGCCTTGCAAGCATTGTGACTAATGAGTTAGTTGCGAGATGATGTATTACGGAACGAGTAAAGAGACTTGCCGGTAATGAGATTGAACTAGGTATTGAGATACCGAAGATCGAATCTCGGGCAAGTAACATACCGATGACAAAGGGAACAACGTATGTTGTTATGCGGTTTGACCGATAAAGATCTTCGTAGAATATGTAGGAGCCAATATGAGCATCCAGGTTCCGCTATTGTTTATTGACCGGAGACGTGTCTCGGTCATGTCTACATAGTTCTCGAACCCGTAGGGTCCGCACGCTTAAAGTTAGATGACGATCGGTATTATGAGTTTTGTGTTTTGATGTACCGAAGGTAGTTCGGAGTCCCGGATATGATCACGGACATGACGAGGAGTCTCGAAATGGTCGAGACATAAAGATTGATATATTGGAAGCCTATATTTGGATATCGGAAGTGTTCCGGGTGAAATCGGGATTTTACCGGAGTACCGGGAGTTACCGGAACCCCCCCGGGGAAGTAATGGGCCTATTGGGCCTTAGTGGAGAAGAGAGAGGGCAGCCAAGAGGTGGCGCGCGGCCCCCCTTGCCCCAGTCCAAATTGGACAAGGGAAGGGGGCGGCGGCCCCCCTTCTCCTTCCTTCTCTCCACCTCCTCCTTCCCCCTTCTCCTACTCCAACTAGGAAAGGAGGGAGTCCTACTCCCGGTGGGAGTAGGACTCCTCCCTGGCGTGCCCTCCCCTGGCCGGCCGCCTCCTCCCCCCTGGTCCTTTATATACGGGGGCAGGGGGGCACCTCTAGACACAACAATTGATCTCTTGATCTCTTAGCCGTGTGCGGTGCCCCCTCCACCATATTCGACCTTGATCATATCTTAGCGGTGCTTAGGCGAAGCCCTGCATCGGTAGCATCATCATCACCGTCACCACGCCGTCGTGCTGACGGAACTCTCCCTCAAAGCTCGGCTGGATCGGAGTTCGAGGGACGTCATCGAGCTGAACGTGTGCTGAACTCGGAGGTGCCGTACGTTCGGTACTCGGATCGGGCGGATCGTGAAGACGTACGACTACATCAACCGTTGTGCTAACGCTTCCGCTTTCGGTCTACGAGGGTACGTGGACACACTCTCCCCTCTCGTTGCTATGCATCACCATGATCCTGTGTGTGTGTTGGAATTTTTTTGAAATTACTACGTTCCCCAACAGTGGCATCCGAGCCAGGTTTTATGCGTAGATGTTATATGCATGAGTAGAACACAAGTGAGTTGTGGGCGATACAAGTCATACTGCTTACCAGCATGTCACACTTTGGTTCGGCGGTATTGTTGGATGAAGCGGCCCGGACCGACATTACGCGTACGCTTACGCGAGACTGGTTCTATCGATGTGCTTTGCACATAGGTGGCTGGCGGGTGTCAGTTTCTCCAACTTTAGTTGAACCGAGTGAGGCTACGCCCGGTCCTTGAGAATGTTAAAACATCACTAACTTGACGAACTATCGTTGTGGTTTTGATGCGTAGGTAAGAACGGTTCTTGCTCAGCCCGTAGCAGCCACGTAAAACTTGCAACAACAAAGTAGAGGACATCTAACTCATTTTTGCAGGGCATGTTGTGATGTGATATGGTCAAGGCATTATGCTATATTTTATTGTATGAGATGATCATGTTTTGTAACCGAGTTATCGACAACTAGCAGGAGCCATATGGTTGTCGCTTTATTGCATGCAATGCAATCGCCCTGTAATTGCTTTACTTT
The DNA here is from genome assembly GCF_018294505.1 of Triticum aestivum. Lineage (NCBI taxonomy): Eukaryota > Viridiplantae > Streptophyta > Magnoliopsida > Poales > Poaceae > Triticum > Triticum aestivum. Next base: position 476,412,973 of record NC_057811.1, read on the forward strand.
ATCACTAAGCGGTAGTGATAGTCGTAGAAGCAATAGTTGGCAAGATGACAACGATGCTACGGTGGAGATCAAGGTGTCGCGCCGGTGACGATGGTGATCATGACAGTGCTTCGGAGATGGAGATCACAAGCACAAGATGATGATGACCATATCATATCACTTATATTGATTGCATGTGAGTTTATCCTTTATGCATCTTATTTTGCTTTGATTGACGGTAGCATTATAAGATGATCTCTCACTAAATTTCAAGATAAAAGTGTTCTCCCTGAGTATGCACCGTTGCCAAAGTTCGTCGTGCCGAGACACCACGTGATGATCGGGTGTGATAAGCTCTACGTTCATCTACGACGGGTGCAAGCCAGTTTTGCACACGCAGAATACTCGGGTTAAACTTGATGAGCCTAGCATATGCAGATATGGCCGCGGAACACTGGAGACCGAAAGGTCGAGCGTGAATCATATAGAAGATATGATCAACATAGTGATGTTCACCATTGAAAACTACTCCATCTCACGTGATGATCGGACATGGTTTAGTTGATTTGGATCACGTGATCACTTAGATGATTAGAGGGATGTCTATCTAAGTGGGAGTTCTTAAGTAATATGATTAAATTGAACTTTAATTTATCATGATCTTAGTCCTGATAGTATTTGCATAACTATGTTGTAGATCAATAGCTCGCGATGTTGCTCCCCGTTTATTTTGATATGTTCCTAGAGAAAAACTATGTTGAAAGATGTTAGTAGCAATGATGCGGTTTGGATCCGTGATCTGAGGATTATCCTCATTGCTGCACAAAAGAATTATGTCCTTGATGCACCGCTAGGTGACAGACCTATTGCAGGAGCAGATGCAGACGTTATGAACGTCTGACAAAGCTCGGTATGATAACTACTTGATAGTTTAGTGCACCATACTTTATGGCTTAGAACCGGGACTTTAAAAATGTTTTGAACGCCACGGAGCATATAAGATGTTCTAAGAGTTGAAATTGGTATTTCATACTCATGACCGTGTCGAGAGGTATGAGACCTCTGACAGTACTTTGCCTACAAGATGGAGGAGAATTGCTCAGCTAGTGAGCATGTGCTCAGAATGTCTGAGTACTACAATCACTTGAATCAAGTGGGAGTTAATCTTCCAGATAAGATAGTGATTGACAGATTTCTCTAGTCACTATCACCAAGTTACTAGAACTTCGTGATAAACTATAATATGCAAGGGATAACGGAAACGATTCCCAAGCTCTTCGTGATACTGAAATCGACGAAGGTAGAAATCAAGAAAAACATCAAGTGTTGATGGTTGACAAGACCACTAGTTTCAAGAAAAATGGCAAAGAGAAGAAGGGGAACTTCAAGAAGAACGGCAAGCAAGTTGCTACTCAAGTGAAGAAGCCCAAGTCTAGACCTAAGCCTGAGACTAAGTGCTTCTACTGCAAAGGGACTGGTCACTAGAAGTGGAACTGCCCTAGATACTTGGCGGATAAGAAGGATGGCATAGTGAACAAAGGTATATTTGATATACATGTTATTGATGTGTACTTTACTAGTGTTTATAGCAACCCCTTAGTATTTGATACTAGTTCAGTTGCTAAGATTAGTAACTCGAAACGGGAGTTGCAGAATGAACAGAGACTAGTTAAGGGTGAAGTGACGATGTGTGTTGGAAGTAGTTCCAAGATTGATATGATCATCATCGCACACTCCCTATACTTTCGGGATTAGCATTGAACCTAAATAAGTGTTATTTGGTGTTTGCGTTGAGCATGAATATGATTTGATCATGTTTATTGCAATACGGTTATTCATTTAAGTTAGAGAATAATTGTTGTTCTGTTTACATGAATAAAACCTTCTATGGTCATACACCCAATGAAAATGGTTTGTTGGATCTCGATCGTAGTGATACACATATTCATAATATTGAAGCCAAAAGATGCAAAGTTAATAATGATAGTGCAACTTATTTGTGGCATTGCCGTTTAGGTCATACTGGTGTAAAGCGCATGAAGAAAATCCATGCTGATGGGCTTTTAGAATCACTTGATTATGAATCAGTTGATGCTTGCGAACCATGCCTCATGGGCAAGATGACTAAGACTCCGTTCTCCGGAACAATGGAGCGAGCTACTGACTTATTGAAAATAGTACATACCGATGTATGTGATCCAATGAGTGTTGAGGCTCGCGGCGGGTATGGTTATTTCCTGACCTTCACAGATGATTTAAGCAGATATGGGTATATCTACTTAATGAAACTGAAACAGTTGAAAAGTTTAAAGAATTTCAGAGTGAAGTGGAGAATCATTGTAACAATAAAATAAAAGTTTTTCTGCGATTTGATCGCGGAGACGAATATTTGAGTTACAAGTTTGGCCTTCAATTAAAACAATGTGGAATAGTTTCACAAACTCATGCCACCTGGAACACCACATCATAATGGTGTGTCCGAACGTCATAACCGTACTTTATTGGATATAGTGCAATCTATGATGTCTCTTACCGATTTACCACTATCGTTCTGGGGTTATGCATTAGAGACAGCTGCACTCACATTAATTAGGGCACCATCTAATGCGTTGAGACGACACCGTATGAACTATGGTTTGGCAAGAAACCTAAGCTGTCGTTTCTTAAAGTTTGGGGTTGCGATGCTTATGTGAAAAAGTTTCATCCTAATAAGCTCAAACCCAAATCGGAAAGGTGCGTCTTCATAGGATAACCAAACGTTACTGTTGGGTACACCTTCTATCACAGATCCGAAGGCAAGATATTCGTTGCTAAGAATGGATCCTTTCTAGAGAAGGAGTTTCTCTCGAAAGAAGTGAGTGGGAGGAAGTAGAACTTGATAAGGTAATTGTACCTTCTCCCGAATTGGAAAGTAGTTCATCACTAGAATCAGTTCCAGTGATGCTTACACCAATTAGTGAGGAAGTTCATGATGATGATCATGAAGCTTCGGATCAAGTTACTACCGAACCTCGTAGGTCAACCAGAGTACGTTCCGCACCAGAGTGGTACGGTAATCCTATTCTGGAGTTCATGTTACTTGACCATGACGAAACTACGAACTATGAGGAAGCGATGATGAGCCCAGATTCCGCGAAATGGCTTGAGGCCATGAAATCTGAGATGGGATCCATGTATGAGAACAAAGTGTGGACTTTGATTGACTTGCCCGATGATCGGCAAGCCATAGAAAATAAATGGATCTTCAAGAGGAAGACGGACGCTGATAGTTGTGTTACTATCTACAAAGCTAGACTTGTCGAAAAAAGGTTTTGACAAAGTTCAAAGTGTTGACTACGATGAGATTTTCTCACTCGTAGCGATGCTTAAGTCTGTCCGAATCATGTTAGCAAAATGCCATATTTTATGAAATCTGGCAAATGGATGTCAAAACTACATTCCTTAATGAATTTATTAAAGAAGAGTTGTATATGATGCAACCAGAAGGTTTTGTCAATCCTAAAGGTGCTGACAAAATGTACAAAGCTCCAGCGATCCATCTATGGACTGGTGCAAGCATCTCGGAGTTGGAATATACACTTTGATGAGTTGATCAAAGCAGATAGTTTTATACAGACTTGTGGTGAAGCCTGTATTTACAAGAAAGTGAGTGGGAGCACTACAACATTTCTGATAAACATATGTGAATGACATATTGTTGATCGGAAATAATGTAGAATTTTCTGGAAAGCATAAAGGAGTATTTGAAAGGATTTTTTCAAAGAAAGACCTCGGTGAAGCTGCTTACATATTGAGCATCAAGATCTATAAAGATAGATCAAGACGCTTGATAAGTTTTTTCAATGAGTACATACCTTGACAAGATTTTGAAATAGTTCAAAATAGAACAGTCAAAGAAAGAGTTCTTGCCTGTGTTACAAGGTGTGAAATTGAGTAAGACTCAAAGCCCGACCACGGCAAACTATAGAAAATGATAGTCATTCCCTATGCCTCAGCCATAGGTTCTATAAACACTAGTAGAAAACAGGGCATTGGTCACAGGGTAATATTAACATTAGTCCCGGTTCAGTCACGAATCGGGACTAATGTGAGCATTGGTACCGGTTCGTGCGGCTAAGGCATTAGTCCCGGTTCACCTGAGCCCTTTAGTCCCGGTTTGAGACACGAACCGGGACTAAAGGGTGCCATGCCCTTTAGTCCCGGTTCGTGTCTCAAACCGGTACTAAAGGTCCCATTTT
>NC_057811.1:476417598-476422598 GCF_018294505.1 Triticum aestivum
CGGTTTTGTAAAAAGCAAAAGAAAATGATAAAAACTTCAAAAATTAAAATCATTCGAGATGTAGGAAAATTTAAAAACTTAAATTTAGACATGTTTTGCAAAAAGTGTAGGGAAAATGTAAAACGGCTATAACTTTTGCATACGATGTCAGAAAAAAAGTATAATATATCAAAATGTTCAGCACAAAAATCCGCATCCGATTTTGACCGCCTACGGCCTGTTTGCAAATTTTTAGAATCCTCAAATTCTAAAAGGAAAAAAGTTATGCTCAAATTTCTGTTTTTTTTGAATTTTTGTTAAATCTGGTCAAACTATGGTCAAACTACTTATTCAAGAAGTATTAGTGTTACTAAATAATTATTCAAGAATATTAGTGTTACTAAATAATTATTTCAGTTTTTTTGAATTTTGGTCAAATCTGGTCAAACTGTGGTCAAACAATGGTCAATCTAATTATTGAAGGAATATTAGTGTTACTAAATAATTATTTCAGTTTTTTTTGAATTTTGGTCAAATCTGGTCAAACTGTGGTCAAACTATGGTCGAACTACTTATTCAAGAAATATTAGTGTTACTAAATAATTATTGTTTTTTAGAACAATAGTTTCAAACTCAAATAGTGAAATGTGTGACTTCATGCTCAAGCTAAATTCCTGAGGGTTAATAGGATTGACATCTTACTATTGTCAGGAAAACAACAAGCGCAGACTTGGAAACGAGGGAGAATAGAACCCAGAAGTTAAGCGTGCTCAGGCTGGAGTAGTGAGAGGATGGGTGACCGTCTGGGAAGTTAGATGATTTGAAATGATGAGGGGTGATTAGAAATTAGAGGTAAAAATAATTCAGAAATTTGAAAATAAAAAAAAATTCAAATTTTTTTTTAAAAAAAATTCAAAAAAAAAAATCATAAAATTGCCTTTAGTACCGGTTGGTGTTACCAACCGGGACTAAAGGTGGACCTCCAAGCAGCGGCCACGTGGAGGGCCTTTAGTCCCAGTTCGTGTAAGAACCGAGACTAAAGGGGGAGACTTTAGTAACGACCCTTTAGTCCCGGTTCCAGAACCGGGACTAAAGGCCCTTATGAACCGGGACTAAAGGCCCTTTTTCTACTAGTGAAAGTATGCCATGCTGTGTACCAGATCTATTGTATACCCTACCACTGAGTTTGGCAAGGGAGTACAATAGTGATCTAGGAGTAGATCACTGGACAACGGTCAAAATTATCCTTAGTGGAATAAGGATATGTTTCTCCATTATGGAAGTGACAAAAGGTTCATCGTAAAGGGTTACGTCGATGCAAGTTTTGACACTGATCCAGATGACTCTAAGTCTCAATCTGGATACATATTGAAAGTGGGAGCTATTAGCTAGAGTAGCTCCGTGCAGAGCATTGTAGACATAGAAATTTGCAAAATACTTACGGATCTGAATGTGACAGACCCGTTGACTAAAATTATCTCACAAGCAAAACATGATCACACCTTAGTACTCTTTGGGTGTTAATCACATAGCGATGTGAACTAGATTACTGACTCTAGTAAACCCTTTGGGTGTTGGTCACATATCGATATGAACTATGGGTGTTAACCACATAAAGATGTGAACTATTGATGTTAAATCACATGGCGATGTGAACTAGATTATTGACTCTAGTGCAAGTGGGAGACTGAAGGAAATATGCCCTAGAGGCAATAATAAAGTTATTATTTATTTCTTTATTTCATTATAAATGTTTATTATTCATGCTAGAATTGTATTAACCGGAAACATAATACATGTGTGAATACATAGACAAACATAGTGTCACTAGTATGCCTCTACTTTTTTTGAAGGTCAACAACAGTGGGAGAGGCTCCCACTGACTTTTGTATTACTCACAAAGAACCAGTTACACCATTGTTACAAGTGGGTTTCTTGGCCCCCCGGCCAAGACTCTTATGAGGCTACGAAGGCAAGTATTACAATTGTTTTATGTATGAATCTAGGAAAGGACGCAACTCCTCCCTACAATTCTGAACCAACAGGGTCAAAAGCTCTTTGAATCTAGCCAGCCATGAACCAAAAGAGTGTGGAATCCCTCTGAAATGCTGATTATTCCTCTCCTTCCACAAGCTCCATGCAGCCATCAAGAAGATGTCCATAAACAGTGGTCACCGCCAATGATCTCTGCCAGCGTGCAGCAGCGCGAGCCTGTTCCCAGTGCTTGGCCAAAGCATACCAACCTTATCCCATCATTGTTGGCTGAACGGGCAAGTGAAGAAGAGGTGTTCCACCGTTTCCTCAGGAGGGTTCTGACAAAGCATGCATGTGTAAGTGTTGCCCGCCACGACAAAGTGCCTGCGTCTCAGCATGTTCCTAGTGTTAAGGCGATCAACAAACAACAACCAGCCAAACATTTTGAATTTGATCGGGCTTTTAGCCTTCCATAGCCAACGGAAGGCATCCTCAGCCACTGTATCTCTGAAGTAGTGATCATAATATCGCTTGGAGGAGAAAGCCCCACCAAGGTTCCATTCTCAGGCATCGGTGCACCCCCCATCAAGAAGCACATGCATCGTTCCTTGTTGGATATCTCTGACTTCCTCTCTAGCGTGTGTGGACAGCGGCAGGTGGAAGATCAAGCTCGGGTCCGTAGCAGTGAGAATATTGGCAACCGGCTCATCTTCGTTTAAGCAAAAAGAGAAAGCTCTGGGGTAAATCTCCATTAATGGGGCGTCACGGTCGTCAAACCAGACGTCTTTCCAGAACAGGGAGGACGATCCGTTGCCCAGAGTGACTCTGGTGATCCCACGGAAAACATCGCTGAGCTGCATTACATCACGCCACCAGAAAGAGCCAACAGGGTCCATCGCATGCGATACTCTATCCGTGTAGTAAGTATCCCAGATCATAGTCACCCAGGGGACATCATGGTGATTATAAAACTTAAACAGATGCTTCAGAAGCAGTGCCACATTCTGTGTCTTTATATCGATGATCCCAAGCCCACCTTTGCATTTGGGCCTACAGACCAACTCCCAGGCTGCTAGGGAGTTGTTTTTGACACCATCTTCAGAGTTCTTCGCCCAGAGACAGTATCTGCGCAGCTTATCAAGGTGCTCAATCACTTTTGGGTGAAGCTTGATTGTACACATGGCATAAATTATCATCGACGTCACTGCCGAGTTTACCAAAGTGAGTTTTGCCCCAGAGGACATCAAAGACAGAGCCGTGGACATTTTCCTCTCCACCCCATGCACAAGTGGCATGAGCTCAAGCAATGTTGGCCTGGTCGTGCCCATGGGGAGGCCGAGATAGGTGAACGGCATTGAGCCAACCGAGCAGCCAAAAACTTGAGCCAATTGCAACGCGCGCTGTTGATCAAGATTAATAGGGATGAGGGTGGATTTGTGGAAGTTAATCTTCAAACCAACCGAAGCCGCATAGTCCTCAAAGATGGTTAAGTTTCCTAACCATAGACATGAGTTGTCATTTGATTAACGGGATCACATCATTAGGAGAATGATGTGATTGACTTAACCCATTCCGTTAGCTTAGCACTTGATCGTTTAGTATGTTGCTATTGCTTTCTTCAGGACTTATACATGTTCCTATGACTATGAGATTATGCAACTCCCGTTTACCGGAGGAACACTTTGTGTGCTACCAAACATCACAACGTAACTGGATGATTATAAAGGTACTCTATAGGTGTCTCCGAAGGTACTTGTTGGGTTGGCGTATTTCGAGATTATGATTTGTCACTCCGATTGTCGGAGAGGTATCTCTGGGCCCTCTCGGTAATGCACATCACTATAAGCCTTGCAAGAATTGTGACTAATGAGTTAGTTGCGAGATGATGTATTACGGAACGAGTAAAGAGACTTGCCGGTAACGAGATTGAACTAGGTATTGAGATACCGACGATCGAATCTCGGGCAAGTAACATACCGATGACAAAGGGAACAACGTATGTTGTTATGCGGTTTGACCGATAAAGATCTTCGTAGAATATGTAGGAGCCAATATGGGCATCCAGGTTCCGCTATTGGTTATTGACCGAAGACGTGTCTCGGTCATGTCTACATAGTTCTCGAACCCATAGGGTCCGCACGCTTAAAGTTAGATGACGATCGGTATTATGAGTTTTGTGTTTTGATGTACAGAAGGTAGTTCGGAGTCCCGGATATGATCACGGACATGACGAGGAGTCTCGAAATGGTCGAGACATAAAGATTGATATATTGGAAGCCTATATTTGGATATCGGAAGTGTTCCGGGTGAAATCGGGATTTTACCGGAGTACCGGGAGTTACCGGAACCCCCCCGGGAAGTAATGGGCCTATTGGGCCTTAGTGGAGAAGAGAGAGGGCAGCCAGGAGGTGGCGCAGGCCCTCCTTGCCCCAGTCCGAATTGGACAAGGGAAGGGGGCGGCGGCCCCCCTTCTCCTTCCTTCTCCACCTCCTCCTTCCCCCCTTCTCCTACTCAAACTAGGAAAGGAGGGAGCTCCCTGGCGCGCCCTCCCCTGGCCGGCCGCCTCCTCCCCCCTGGTCCTTTATATACGGGGGCAGTGGGGCACCTCTAGACACAACAATTAATCTCTTGATCTCTTAGCCGTGTGCGGTGCCCCCCCACCATATTCCACCTCGATCATATCGTAGCGGTGCTTAGGCGAAGCCCTGCGTCGGTAGCATCATCATCACCGTCACCACGCCGTCGTGCTGAAGGAACTCTCCCTCAAAGCTCGGATGGATCGGAGTTCGAGGGACGTCATCGAGCTGAACGTGTGCTGAACTCGGAGGTGCCGTACGTTCGGTACTCGGATCGGTCGGATCGTGAAGACGTACGACTACATCAACCGCGTTGTGCTAACGCTTCCGCTTTCAGTCTACGAGGGTACGTGGACACACTCTCCCCTCTCGTTGCTATGCATCACCATGATCCTGTGTGTGCATAATTTTTTTTTTAAAATTACTACGTTCCCCAGCAGCTAGCCCGACGACCTCGGCACGCGCAGGTCC
>NC_057811.1:476422970-476429099 GCF_018294505.1 Triticum aestivum
GAGAGACAAAGGAGAGGGGCGCACCGCCTCAAGCGAGCGCCACACGAGAGGTATGTACTTTTTTTAGTATGCATTGTGTTTATACCCGTGAACATTATTGTTCATTACATGAACATTTCTGAAATATATGGTGAACATTATTTTAATACATGATAAACATTTATAGTTAAAATATGAACATTTTTTAAATACATCATGAATTTTTTAAATGCACGATGAATAATTTTCTAATATGCAATGAACATTGCTTAATACCTGATGAACAATTTTGAAATTCCAGGAACACTCTCTTTTGATTACATGAAAAAAATACATGATGAACACTTTTTAAATACATGAGAAACAGTTTTTAGTTCACTATTCCTACATTATCTGCACCATGTTTACTATCAGGACCTTTCTAGAAAAAAGGAGACAACTGACGGAACCCGTATTTTTTTGCCTTCTACTCAAACGAGGGAGCAACTAGTTAACGAGCGCTTCTTCGGGAGCCTCGCAACGATCAGTGCCACTTGGCGCGCTCTCAGCCATTCGCCACATGTCGCGCTCTGGATGCTCCCTCCGGATTTTTTTTATTTTTCCGCACGCGTTTTCGGCCTTTTAAACGGTTTTTTCGACGGTTTGGTTTTCCCTCGGTCTTTCTTAGCTTTTCGATCAAAAACAAATTTGAAAAAAAAAATTGCGCGAAAAATCGCGTTTTTTTTCCTTTCGCGAAAGTCATGGTTTTTATTCCGCGAGAGACATGGTTGTGCTTTAGCGAGAGTCACGGCCGTGCCTTTCGGAAACGAAAAAAAACGCGTTTTCTGTTTTTTTTCTTTCACGAGAATCACGGTTTTGCTTCCGCGAGAGGCACGGTCCGTGCCTCTCGGAAAGGGAAAAACAAAACGCGTTTTCTGTTTTTTTTCTTTCGCGAGAGTCACGCTTTTGCTTCCGCGAGAGGCACGGTTGTGCTTTCGCGAGAGGCACGGCCGTGCCTCTCTGGAAGGAAAAAAATACGCGTTTTCTGTTTTTTTCTTTCGCGAGAGTTACGGTTTTGCTTTCGCGAGAGGCACGGTTGTGCTTTCGCGAGAGTCACGGCCGTGCCTTTCGGAAACGAAAAAAAACGCGTTTTCTGTTTTCGGATACATGTCCTGGAATCACCAGATCGTGCACATAGAGTAGTACGCTGTCCACGGGTAATTACTCTTGGAGAGGATATGGTACTCCCTCGGATAAGGGCCGACGGCTGGACGGAGGTGGAGCTAGGTGAGTTCTACAACGAGGAAGGCTACGATGACGAGGTATACGTAAGTCTAATGGAGACAAGCTTGAGCAAGAAGTATGGTCTTATTGTGTTGGGCATGGAGTTCAGAAATAAGTTACAAAATCTAACGAGATTGGAGCGGGGCACTAAACAATCTAGGAGCTAAGAAAAGATACAGTTTCTGTAGTTTTGGTAACATTAATTAAAGAGGCTGAAAACACTAAGCATTAGAGAGGGAGCATTACGATGTGGGATAACTGTTACCACATGTTTTATCCAGAAAATATGGCTATTGTCAAACTGTTTTGTAGCGGCTACATAGCAGATGAAAAGGCTAAAGAAAATAATAAATGTAAGACAAATACCTTTTGTAAGAAATGTAAGATAAAACATTTCAACCTGGAAGGCAAAATTAGAGTTATTTCAGGCATCATGTCTGGCCATGCGTTGGGCGCTTATTCAACTCTCTGACTGCCAGGATCTCGGTCTGACTTACATATCTTGTACGGTCGGGTCACTAGGCTTCCTGTATACGATCATAATTTCCGAATGGCGGAATCAAGCGACGAGAACCCCGAAGAGCAGAGAGATCGATCGAGAGCCACGCATGATTGAGACCATGGCCACTTGTGAGATGAAGCTCTTGGTGGCCATGCTCTCGCACTCTCGCTCCTGTCATTCTCCCTCATCCTCCCGAATCGTTTATTCCTCTCCCCCAACCCTGGACAGCAAACAAATGGGAGGTGCATGGTCCATCGTGAAATAGCCCACATATCCCTCCATTTAACGAGCTTCATTCTCTTGGGTCTTCATCCTTTTACTTTTTCTTGTAGCTACTCCTACTTTGACTTTGTTTACCATGCATAGGTGGTTGGACATTTAGTGACTTGCCGAGTGTTACGCTCGGTATATGCCACTCGGCTGACCCCGGGCCATCAAAGCTATGTTAGCCAAGTTCTGGTACACGACAAAGTTTTTTTTTGCGGGGGACACGACAAAGATTTTAACCCGCTAAAAGAAAATAACGACGACGGAAAACGGAGGTAACTGGTCGGTTTCTTCCTTCCAATGCTGGTTTTAGACTGAGTGATATATATTTTTTGAAACGGAGGCAAAAGCTTTGCCTCATTCATTAAATAAGAGAGAATAGAGTTTGTTACAAGTCACTCAATACACGGCATGAGATCACTCTCGCAAAATAATGGACCCTAGTTTTTTGGCACCGGCAATGATCCAAAGGTTGGCCTCGGTCTCTATGGAGGCAAGCAATATAGTTGGAGGAGCCCTCATGTGCTTGAAGACCCTTGTATTTCGCTCGTTCCAGACAATCCACGAAACAAGCATGGTGAGGGACGCCTTGTCTTGGCGGTTTGACGTGGCGTTGTCGCAGGTACTTGCCCACCAAGCCTCAACCGAGTCGAACAGGGGCCAACCGTTGGTGTCAAGACCGAGAATGTGGTATTTGTCAATGATCAAAGACCAAAGCCTTCATGTGTAGCGGCATTTGTAGAAGAGATAAGGCCCACATTCCTGCACTCACATGTAGAGAGGGCAGAGACCACAGTTGGGCCACCCACGTTTTGTCAAACGATCGGCAGTCCAAATTCTGTCTTGTAGCGCCAACCAAGCAAAGAACTTGACTTTTGGGGGAGCCCAAGCCTTCCAAACCATTTTGTCCAGGGTGTAAGAACCATCCCTAAGAATTGCGCCTTGTATGCGGATGCCGCCGAGTAGGTCCCACTAGCCGTATGCTTCCACACAATGTCATCCTCGGTGAGATCATCGAGTTGGACCTCATGCAAAAGCGGCCATAGAGCGAAGAACTGCGTGATGTGCTCCGCGGAGATGATGGTGGGCGGTTTGATCTTAAGGATCCATGCATTGTGTGAGAGGGCCTCCCGAACCTTCCAATTCTTTCTCTTTGACGCTTTCTAAATGATCGGGGCAATGTCTTTTGGCTTGCGCCCATGAAGCCACGGTGAGTCCCAAAAAGGGGTCTTCGCACCGTTGCCAATGGTGATAGTGGTGGAAGCATAGAAAAAGTTTAGGTCGTCCTCGTCGCATGGGTTTCCCATCCCCACCCACATCTTGGTGGGCTCCTTCCATTTATACCACGACCATCGCAACCGGAGGGCACGTGTAAACTTCTTGGTGTTGAGAACCCCAAGTCCCCACATTGAAGCGGCCGGCAAACAATCTCCCAATTCACCTTGCATTTTGCTCCCGTTGTCTTGTCCGAACTGGACCAAAGGAAAGCTCTCTCAAGTTTGTTGACTTTGAGCAGGATGGTTGGCGAATAACTAGCGGTGTGGTGGGGTAGACCACTTGGGAGGTGATCACGGACTTAACAAGAGTCGTTCGTCCGATGGTGGTGATGTCTTTGCCATCATAGGTTGCTAGCTTGTTTGCGGCCTTGTCCACTAGAAACTCAAGATCCACCAACTTTAGTTGCCAAACTGAGAGAGGGATCCCAAAGTATCGTAGAGGGAAGGAAGTCCTAGCAGTCGGCAACCTCTAGGTCAGACGTCCCAAATCCAGGTGGTTGCATTGGATGGGCACAAAGGATCTCTTGTTGAAGTTAGTACACAGTCCCGTGACCTCACCGAAGCCCCTCAAAATGTTTGCAAGGTTGTCGACATCCCTTTTGATCGGAGCCAAGAAGACAGCCGCATCGTCCGCATAGAGGGAGGTCCTCATCATGGCTCCCCTACCCCTGATTTTATGGAGGAGCCCCTTTCTCGTAGCCACATCAAGAATCTTTGGAGTGGGTCAATGGCGATGACGAAAAGAAGCGGGGATACGGGGTCCCCTTGCCGAAGGCCCTGTCCATGCTTAATTGGGTCGCCAAAAATACCATGGAGGATGATCCTCGAGGAGGAGGAGCTAAGAAGGGCTGCAATCCAGTCCCTAAACTTGCTTGGGAATCCTCGCTGTTGGAGAAGGTCGAGCAAGTACTCCCAGTTCACGGTGTCGAAGGCCTTGCGGATGTCAAGCTTGAAGAGAAGTGAAGGGGTCTTGCTCTTGTGCAGGCGCCGAGCGAGGTTATGGACATACAAAAAGTTGTCGTGGATGCTTCTTGTTTTGATGAAGGCGCTTTGGGCGTTGGAAATGAGCATTGTCATGTGGGGGCCAAGCCTTAAGGAGAGCACCTTTGCAATAATCTTCGCGATCGCATGGAAGAGGCTAATGGGCCTATAGTCGGCGATTCCCTCTGCCCCATCTTTATTAGGCAAAAGCACCACATTGGCGGAATTGAGCCACTGGAGGTTTGACGTGTGAAGGGAGTCAAAATGGTTTATGACCCACATGAGGTCGGCCTTGACAATGTTCCAACACCTCTTGAAAAAAGGCATGTGAAGCCATCTGGACCTGGGGCCTTGTCATAAGGCAAATCATTGATCGCTTCGAGGACCTCACCCTCAGTCATAGCAGAGTCAAGGTCAGGGAGGTTGAGGGGTTCCAAATTTAGCTCATCCTAGTTGAAATCTTTGCGGCTTAAGGGGCCCTTCTTCATGACGTTGGAAAAATGATCATGAATTACTTTCTCCTTGGCCACATGCTCGGTGACCCATCCTCGCTCATTCTTGATTCTATGGTGGTTTTTCCTCCTTCTAGCATTGACTCGGTGGTGGAAGAATTTAGTATTTGTGTCCCCCTCCCTAAGGTTGGAGATTCTGGCACATTGCTTCACTACAAGAAACCTGTTAATCCATGACAAATTTCCCATGAGGTTCTTCGAAACTGTCATGGACCGAGCTGCTACAGCCCCTCAAGCCCGCTAGAGCCCGCCTGACTGTTCCTCATATAAATTGCTAACCCTAAGTCCCTCCTCCTCGGCTCCTCCTCTCTCCCGATTCCCCTTGTATCCCACACACCGCCGCCACCCACCACCTCCTAGCCTCCCTCCTCCACAGCTCACCCCCGGCCATCCCCCGGCCAAGGCAATGACTCGCCTCTTGAGCCTAGCCTGTAGCTCATGCTCGTCGGCGGACAGGAGCCTACCCTCTTGGGCAATGCCAAGGCAGAGAATCACCAATAGGGCGGCTTGGAGGTGGATTTTTGCCTTTGAGAAGAGGCCCCTGAGTGATATATTACATCTGTAAGAATATGGAAACCGGTACATGATGAGTCTGGTCTTTGTAACAAATTTGATGTTGCTAAGGTGCAGTATGATCATGGGAAAGATGATGATCAAGGCTATGATGAGCATGTCGATAAGAGGGTGGGCTTAGAAGACTGTTAAAATAAGCTCTCGCTGGCCATCGGGATCGTCGCCAGAGTAGGTTAAACCCTAAGTGTGAGGGTAGGTCCCTTCAACTAGCTAGCGACCATTCATTTGATAGGTTAACTTCTGTCACATGGCACTTGTTTGCTCCTTCTTTTAGAGTAGACTTTTGTTGTTGTTTAGTCTATGCAGAACATGAGAACAAATCTTGGGAAATATAGCAAGTTACAGAATTGTTGACGAGTTAAAGAAAAAATGTAACATACATGTAAAGGAATGTATCAAATGTACTATGCACATCAAGAAATCAACGACACACTACTAAAATGTAACATACACTACGTGAAATAGAAACAATTTTATATCATTTCAAAGACAAACAAATAAACCATACACATCGACAAATCAAGTACACACTACAGATCGTTTGAGTACAATTTATTTAGTAATGGTACAGACGATTATTTAGTAATTTATTCCTTGGTGAAATCCAGATCATCAAGGACGTTGTCCGGAAGTACTGGCGGTGGATCTCTGCCCCCATGCGCGACCAGAGGCCGGAATGACTAGTATAGGAACCCTTTCTGGGTTCAAGCGCCAACCATTCGGTAGGTGCATATCGGGTGGGGCACTAGGATGGTTGTGTAGCGTCAAGGTGAAT
>NC_057811.1:476429401-476434383 GCF_018294505.1 Triticum aestivum
GCCTTCCCCCATCCCCGCACGTGTGACATTTAAAAGTACTAGGAGCTGGTCGTTGGGTGGCTGGCGCGTGGGCCCAGGATGGACATCGAGCGGACGTGCGACGCGTCTGTCTCCTATCCACGGGGACGCAAACCAAAAGTCAAATTTGGGCTGGAAATGAGACCGCGCGGACACAAAATGTGAAATGAGTCACCACGTTGGACCGTAGTTTCTGTCCACGCGGTCAGAAACAGACATGAGCGGATGAAATGCATTGGAGTTGCCCATAGAGTAGACTTTTGTTGTTGTTTAGTCTCACGAAGAACAAAGCATGGGAAATCTACCTAGTTATAGATCTGTTGACAAGTTAACAAATATAATCATGGAATGTTTGACGTTTAAGGGGTAAGATTTGGTGAATGTAGTTGTAGATGCTCTTATGCTTTGGACACAGTACAAATGCAGGGGCTCATATATACGCGCACATGCACACTCTATCCCTACGAGTACCTCCGAGAGACCGAGCCGACATAAGAAATCCTGAAATAAATTTAGAAAAATGCGAACACCCGGACTTAACCTAGTGGGTTGAGAATACCACTGTTCTCCTAACCATCCAACCACAGGTTGGTTCGCATATGTCATGGAATGTTTCAAATGTAATATAGTATACACATAAAGAAATCAGTGACACACTACTAAAATGTAACATATAATACGTGAAACAGAAACAATTTTGTATTAGTTCAAAGACAAACAAATGCAACAATATACACATGAACAAATCAACTACACGCTATAGCTCGCTTGATTATCATTTATTTAGTAATGATACAGACCAATTTTTGTTGAGAAACTGATACATAGTTGCCGAGAGCGAACCCACACTACATGAACTTGGCCTTGATAGCGTCCACTTGGCTGTTGTCGATCCGGAAGGCCTTGGCCAGCACATCGCTCGGTACTGGCGGCGCGGCAGCGAACAGTGTGTTGGCGATGACTTGTGTACCCTGGAGCTGGCTGTTGAAGCCGGCAATGAAGGAGGCCGGGCCACGTCCCCTGTTCTGCTGGAAGTGCACGAGCCCACGCGGGAAAACGAACACGTCTCCCACGGTGTCAGTCTTAGTGAAGAGCTTGTTGGCGGTGGTGATGAAGCCCACCTCCAGGACTCCTTCAAGGACGAAGATGATCTCCGTGGCGCGTGGGTGGGTGTGCGGCGGGTTCTGGCCTCCGGGCGCGTAGTCGATGCGTGCCATGGACACGCCAAGCGTGTTCACCCCAGGGAATGACTGTACATTTGCCGCCGTGACGTTGGACCCTGCCGCATTGTTGGTGTTGCCAGACCTCTTGAGACCGGCGAAGAAGAAGTCGTCCGCAGTGATGTGCGTCTTGCACGGGAACCCGTTCAGCTTGATCGCTGCCTCCATTCATTTTGACGTAAACACCGCATCAGCAAGAACCGGCACAAAAGATGCAAGAACGAACTTGTGAAAGATGATGACTCACGGGATGCCAAGTCGGCGACGCAGACGTCCTGAAGCATGTCGGCGTCCCCGGCCAGGGAGGGGGCAACGAGCGCGAGGAGGACTACGGCGGAAAGCTGAAGCATCACCATGGTCGCTTGGCCAATGCTGTCTTGCTATCAGCTTGATGGTGTAGTTGTGAGAGTGCTTCTTGGGTGTGGAAATTAGCAACGGTAGGAGCTGGTACTTATAGGCAGTGTGCAGGGCCGGCCCTGTGTTTTGGGAGGCCCTAGGCGAACTCGACGACATGGGCCCCTATGTCCTAAGTCCTATAACTTATTAAATGTAACTTTCAATCACACATCTTTAGTTTAAAATATGACTATAATAAGTCAAATGACTCCATCGAGAAGAACAAAAGCCAAATTAGAACTGACTCCATCAAAAACAATAATACTAAAAAGATCGCAAAATGAAACTAACATGACATGATTACCTCAAATAAGAACGAAATTAGACTGACTCCATCGACAACAATAATACTTCAGTGCTTCAAAAAAAGTTTCTTCGGGCATTTCTTGATGCAAAGTCATTAAGGGCACAATCAAGATCAACATTGTCCAAGATGTCCTTCTCAATGCAACACATAGCCATACCATTCAATCTATCTTGCAACGTAGTTGACCTCAAATAATTTTTCAGTAATTTCAGTTTAGAGAAACTTCTTTCAGCTGAGGCTACACAGGCACTGTTAAGAGGATCCGATAGGCAACAGAGACATTTGGATAGCAATCTACAACCATAACAAACTGAAGAATCTCAAGCGCTGACATCAAACCTTCTGGCAAAGTTCCTGCAACACTTTTAATTCTGAGACAAAATTATGAAGATCAACATCAGATGATTTATCATCAAAAAAAGCTTTTGCAAAAGTAGCGCAACATTCCGGTAGTTTGCTATCATCCAAGGACTTCAGACTTTTTGAATTAAATAAGAAACCAAACACCTTTTCAAATTTCTTCAACTGATCAAAGCGACTGGTGAATGAAAGAATTGCATTGTCAACGATGACTAGAAAGTAATTAACTCTGAAGGATTCCATAGCTGACAATTGTATTTCTTCGTCTTGATCATTGATTTCATCATGATGCCTCTTTCTTTTCCGTTGACGTTTTGAAGGAAATTCTGGCTCTATGTCCATATCAGATGCAATGGCTTTTGCTATCTCAATACTAGCTTGAAAGCCTTCATCTCTGTACTTCTTAAAATATAATATGACCCCGTCAATGTGTTTTATAGTAGCATCAATGCACATCATCTTTTCCTGCAACTTTTGGCTCACCATATTTACAGAGAACAGAACATCATGCCAGATAACCATGCCAACTAAATTTTCAAAATTCTCAAGTGCACTGACCAAAGATTGAGCATCACTTACAGCTGCTGGGTCATCAGTAGAAGTCTCCTCCAATTCCTTCAAAGCTGAAATTACATGGATAGTTTGGTACCTGATAGGTTGCACACTCTTTATTCGACTCTCCCAACGAGTACTGGACAAAGGCTTGAGAGTTAGTTTTGTTCCTTTTGGAAGATTGTCAAGTAAAATCTTCCACCTTTTAGTACAATGTGAAAACAGCACGTATATCCGTTGTATAATACCAAAGAATGTAATAGCTTGTTTGCAAGATTTTGCCATATCACAAAGAGTGAGATTCGAACTATGACATGCACATGGCATATACAATGCTTTGGGGTTTTCTTTAAGGAAGCGACTCTAAACACCTTAGTATTGTCCTTTCATGTTGGAACCATTATCATAACCTTGACCTCTCACATCAGCAACATTCAAATCAAAAGAACTCAATGTATCCATCAATACCTTCAAAAGCCCCAATCTCGATGTGTCCTCAACCTTTAGGAACTCTAGGAAAAACTCCTCCACTCTCGGAAGGTTGCTTGACATATTGACACAACACACAATGAGAGTCATTTGTCTTCATGGCTCATATCCGGGGTACAATCCAAGATAATTGAAAAATACTTGGCATCTTTGATGATCTTTAAAATAACCTTTCTCACAGCATCAGCAAGAACTGAGATCAACTCATTCTAGATTTTTTGACCAAGATAGTGATGATGGATTTCACTATTTTGAATACGCCGGATGTGTTCTTGCATAACAGGATCAAATTCAGCAATCATTTCAATCGTGCCTAGAAAATTACCATTATTATCTTGATACAACTTCTCATTTGATCCACGAAAAGCCAAAGTGTGTTTTGCAAGAAACTTCACAGCAGAAACTATTCTTACCAAAACTTGTCTCCAACGCTCCTTCTCCTTTGCAATCTCCCTTTGCATATCATCATCAATTGTCTGATTTTTGCTTAGTCTCAACCTAACTTCATTCCATGTATTCATGTTTGTTAAATGCTCAACACTGTTCTCATGATCTTTGAGACGCGCACTCAAACGCTTCCAGTCATTCAATCCATCAGATGCTAGCATAGACTTGCTCAGTTTTGATTTGAACAACTTGCAACAAAAACAATATACTTTTTTTGCACCTTTGTGGTAAACCAACCACTTTCTGTCAACAAACTCACCATTACTTAACTTCCTGGAGTAAAAAGCATATGGAAAGTGTCTACCAATGGTGTCCTTCTCGAACTCCAGACCCGGTACTCTAATAGGTCCCTTCTCAATTAAAATATCCCTTTTGCCATTGTCAAGAATTTCCCATGTTCTTGGATAAAAAATAAATGAAAGGGAATCTTCCTGTTCATCATTAGCGGAAGGTTGCAAATTTTCCTCCTCCATTGTACTGTCAGCATCAGCTTCAAAATTTATTTGCTCCCCTGTACTCGCACCATCTTCATTCACCTCAACATCTGAATTTTCATGCTCGGGAGGAGTTTCTTGCCCTTGTTCTTCACTGACATCAACATTGCTTGAAGATGTAAATAACTTATTCAAAGAACCCTTCAGTGGTAGAATTTTCAGATCACTTTCTTTCTTTTTCCTCCTTTTTTCAGCACCCAACAATTGCTTCTTCTTAGGTAACATGGCAGGCTAATGTCCTAAAATCATGAAGAAAAGATCAAAAGAGCATACAAAGAATTAGGAATTTATACATCGGATGATTGGAACCCTAGACATGTACATAGAATGACAAAAAATTGATAGACTGGATTAGAATACGTACATACTAAATAAAGAATAAATAAACTACTAAAATTGTCAAATTGGGGTTTGGGGATGGGCAGGAACATGGATGAAAACAAGCAGACTTCAAGACTATCGGATGTATACTTGTACAAGTATTGCCGCAGTGCCGCCTTGCCGCCGTGGTTGCCGGACTGCTGTGCGGCGGCGCGTGCACCGGCGGCGGAGGCGGCAAGGCGAGGGCGACGCAGCAAGGGGCAAGGCGCCGAGCGAGAAGGCCGACGGGCGTCACGGGCGAGGGCGAAGAACCTACGAAGGAAACGAGCAGTCGTGTGCCTGTACCTGGCAATTGGAGTCCACTTCCACGACAATGCG
>NC_057811.1:476434670-476437969 GCF_018294505.1 Triticum aestivum
GCAGAGTGGGCGCCTTCCCCCATCCCCGCATGTGTGACATTTAAAAGTACTAGGAGCTGATCGTTGGGTGGCTGGCGCATGGGCCCGGGATGGACATCGAGCGGACGTGCGAGGCGTCTGTCTCCTATCCACGGGGACGCAAACCAAAAGTCAAATTTGGGCTGGAAATGAGACCACGCGGACACAAAACGTGAAATGAGTCACCACGTTGGGCCGTAGTTTCTGTCCACGTGGTCAGAAACATACATGAGCGGATGAAATGCATTGGAGTTGCCCATAGAGTAGACTTTTGTTGTTGTTTAGTCTCACGAAGAACAAAGCATGGGAAATCTACCTAGTTATAGATCTGTTGACAAGTTAACAAATGTAATCATGGAATGTTTGACGTTTAAGGGGTAAGATTTGGTGAATGTAGTTGTAGATGCTCTTACACTCTATCCCTACGGAGGTAGTTGTAGATGCTCTTACACTCTATCCCTACGAGTACCTCCGAGAGACCGAGCCGACATAAGAAATCCTGAAATAAATTTAGAAAAATGCGAACACCCGGACTTAACCTGGTGGGTTGAGAATACCACTATTCTCCTAACCATCCAACCACAGGTTGGTTCGCATATGCCATGGAATGTTTCAAATGTAATATAGTATACACATAAAGAAATCAGTGACACACTACTAAAATGTAACATATAATACGTGAAACAGAAACAATTTTGTATTATTTCAAAGACAAACAAATGCAACAACATACACATGAACAAATCAACTACACGCTATAGCTCGCTTGAGTATCATTTATTTAGTAATGATACAAACCAATTTTTGTTGAGAAACCGATACAGAGTTGCCGAGAGCGAACCCATGCTACATGAACTTGGCCTTGATAGCGTCCACTTGGCTGTTGTCGATCCGGAAGGCCTTGGCCAGCACATCGCTCGATACTGGCGGCGCGGCAGCGAACAGTGTGTTGGCGATGACTTGTGTACCCTGGAGCTGGCTGTTGAAGCCGGCGATGACGGAGGCCGGGCCACGTCCCCTGTTCTGCTGGAAGTGCACGAGCCCACGCGGGAAAACGAACACGTCTCCCACAGTGACAGTCTTAGTGAAGAGCTTGTTGGCGGTGGTGATGAAGCCCACCTCCAGGACTCCTTCAAGGACGAAGATGATCTCCGTGGCGCGTGGGTGGGTGTGCGGCGGGTTCTGGCCTCCGGGCGCGTAGGCGATGCGTGCCATGGACACGCCAAGCGTGTTCACCCCAGGGAATGACTGTACATTTGCTGCCGTGACATTGGATCCTGCCGCGTTGTTGGTGTTGCCAGCCCTCTTGAGACCGGCGAAGAAGAAGTCATCCGCCGTGATGTCCGCCTTGCACGGGAAGCCGTTCAGCTTGATCGCTACCACCATTCATTTTGACGAAAACACCGCATTAGCAACAACTTGCACAAAAGATGCAACAACGAACTTGAGAAAGATGATGACTCACGGGATGCCAAGTCAGCGACGCAGACGTCCTGGAGCATGTCGGCGTCGCCGGCGAGGGAGGGGGCAATGAGCGCGAGGAGGACTATGGCGGAAAGCTGAAGCATCACCATGATCGATTGGCCAATACTTGCTTGCCATCAGCCTGGTGGTGTGGTTGTTAGAGTGCTTCTTGGGTGTGGAAATTAGCAACGGTAGGAGCTGGTACTTATAGGCGGTGTGGTTTGTTTATGGAACTATAGATAGCATCGCCGTCTCAAGGTCGTAGGCTCGGATGGGGAGGGAAACACGCAAGAGCCTGCGCATCTGATTCCATTAATTTGGAGCCAATGGGGATATACTAGATTAGTTGTTTTTGCACTCCTTGCAGGCCAGTTCCTGCTGCACATGCGTTCTTGAATCGATCCATGATCCATCCATTCGGTGGTATATCCTGTTGGAGACAACAGACCCGAGTTGCACATGATAGTTTGTGTCGTACTTAGACCGTATAGCTGTTATCAAGTTGAGCTTATTTCTTGGGGGTGGCAAGCTGTTCACTTGGATCAGAGAGGAGTCATTTGGTCAATGACTGCATGAAACTATCCTGATTTTTCTGTGGCTTCTGACTTTTGCTGCTGGCGAGGCTGAGCTGGGATAGCTCTCATACAGAGAAGAATGGAACCAGTTGGTCGAATTGTCTGAGGCCCCTTGTAAAAAAAAGACTAAGGCCACGTTCTAGTGTTGTGGAATCGATCAAGTTGATCTCCTTAAATTCACAAACCGGGTGGCCGACGACCGTCTGGAAATCATAAGTTTATGATGCCCCCCTGTAAAATGGAAAACACTTCAGTCCCGCCGGCTGATTCACTCGGGAATCGGCCTTGCGTGCTGCCGTTCGATCAAATGTGATCGTATGATGTGGCAAGCTGGTCCAATCACTTATGGAAACATCACGCAGGCCCTCAAAATTTTGGTGTGGCGTTGCAAGCTTCCTCTCAGCTGTTGCATGACTTTTTTGCTATAACATCGGTCATGTTGCAGAACTTTCTTCCGTAACGTCATATGAAGGTGAGTCAAAGTAAATAAATTCTGCAACGCTACTACTATCACAAAGTTTTTCTGCAACAATATATTTGTTGCAAAAGTTTTCTGCAACAAGACATTTATTGCGGAGATGTCCGCAACAAGACCTCTGTTGCAAGATTTCTGCAACAAAAGCTCTGTTGCAAAGGTAAAAAACGCCACTCTGCCACACAATGGGATCACATCTGACAGCTTGCGAGGCGGCGGATCTTTCCCCTGTAAAATTCACAAACCGGTTAAAAAGCCAAGCGACTTATTGTGACCAATCAGATGCAAACCCTGGCGGCTACTGAGCAAATCAATAAGTAGCCGGCCATCTCTATCACTGATAGTATGTGCTTGCTCATGGACAAGGAAGGAGACGCTCTCTGCCTTGTCCGAAACGCTCACCGGCGTCTAACTGTTGTCCTCTTCCGGTCGCAGCCAGTCTCGGCAGCCGGGACCTTGGCATTCTTATTTAGGGCTGGTGACTTGAGATTGTACAACGAACGAGTGTGAAATTTTTTCTCGCCGAGCAGGCTTGCGGGTATGCTGCTCCTTTTAGGTAAGTTGCAGTTGGAAGCTAGCAAAGGTTGGCCGACGCTGGCTTGCTTTGCCATGGTACCATGCTAAAACAACCTTAATTAAATTAACAAGTACTCCTAGTCCTACTTAAGGTTTCTCCATTTTCGAATGGAACAGGGACATGTTGGGTCGGGGCAGGTCCAAATTACGCAACTTATCTATTAGAAATTGCACTCATGCAAACACACACA
>NC_057811.1:476438236-476443711 GCF_018294505.1 Triticum aestivum
ACAAAGGGCTCACAAGTTAAATTTTTGGAAAGGTCTTCTAGCTCTATATACGTATGTGGTTCCAACCATTGTCCAAGACTTGTGGCTACCATTTGATTCCATTGAGCGGGCTCTTGACGGTGTCGGGACCTTGTTGATGTTGGCGGTTGTGCTTTGATCTGCTCCTCGTATACATGGTAATTTCCGGTTGTGATGTCCACGTCAGGGCTGTGAGCGTCGTCTGATGTCGAGGGACACTCTGGCTTGCAGCAGGGACTTCCTCGGTGAAAGTGGGGGTGACAGTACAAGATGACTCAAGTTTGGTGATGTCTCGCTTTTGTTTTACCTATCAATAGTACTCTTCACCCATGATCTAGCCTCCGTGGGTGGACCTAGCGACGTCGACCCTCGCGACATTGTTCCCTTTTTGGAGGCATTGTTGTTGAAGCACGTCACATGGTCTGAGTCATGTGATCATTTTACTGTATTCTCTTGAGGTGACATTATGAGTCAATAAAATGTGCCCTTTATATTTTTTTAAACCACTAGGTTAATTTTCTACGCAATATTGTAGAAGCAACAAATTGACAACAATGGTTTGCTCAAAAAATTAGCACAAGTTTAGACATATTATTAAGTTGCGAAGTGGAATGGCGTACATGTCATGTAGAGACAAGCGAAAAGAGGGTGATCAAGAGGTTCTTCTCTCTTGCCAACGTCAATACAAGTATGTCCCTCCTCTAGTGGCCATATGAACCTTGGAGGCGCCAGCACACGCCACTGGCTCCCCCTGCGCCCCTGTGGTATTATGTTGGCATATGTTACATCGTGTGTCTACCCTCTCATTATATAAGAGGCATAGGATATAAGTGTGCTAATAGGACACGACTTCATACCATTTCTAAACAGAATACGACTCAGAGTCCAACTATAACTATATTCGACACAACTCCAACATCACGGTCTTACATCATTATACAAGTTTTAAAGAGCTCTTTAATTATTTTAAACACTCAAGAGAAAATGGAAAATCGAAGTCCCTATTACTATGAACTTTAAATTACATCCGACTTGGAATACAACCCCTTTGCCAACCTTAGCAATCGCGGAGGTATCCATGCCAACACCTCGGCTCTCTTCTCTTCCCCTTCCGGCGGGTTCACCGGTGGCATAAGAAGTGGGGACCCTCCCGTTTTGGTTTTCTAGTTCTAGTAGGTCGTGTTTCCCTTCAGTTTTGGTTCCCCAGCAGCATCAGTGAGAAAGTGGAAGCGTTGGTGCATGGGAACAAGGCCTCACCGTACCTTGAGGCATCCAATCTAACACAAACGAATGGCCGGTGAGGGTAGGTGTCGACATATTAGTTGCCTATCTTCAGAACTTAGTAGTTGGTGTGTCAATCAAGGGAAGCATTTGGTTGGCTCTCCGTGTGCCAACTTCAACCTCTTACCTTGATTTGTTCTGCGGCATGGCCCGATTTCTCCAATCCTCTGGAATGGTTATGATGAATTGCAAGTCCTTGTTGTCTGGAGTTATGTACCAAATGATCTTCCCTCAATGGTTACTCACTGGTAGAAAAAAGCCCTTTAGTCCCGGTTCGCAACAGCCTTTAGTCCCGGCTGTGCAACCGGGACTAAATATGCGCGACTAAAGACCCCCCCTTTAGTCGCGCCTCTTACGGACCGCGACTAAAGGCTTTAGTCCCGGTTCTTGTGGCTGACCGGGACTAAAGGCCCGTCCACGTGGGCGCCAGTGGTCCGTCGGGGCGGAGGACCTTTAGTCCTGGTTCTCGTGGCCAACCGGGACTAAAGGCCTCCTCCGCAGGTTTAGGGTTTTAGCCCCCCTAAACCTGGTTTCTTTTTAGTTTGGAGTGTTTTATTTCTTTTATATTTTATTTTGTGTTTTATTTTAATTTTGATGAAGTTTCAGTACACATATTCTACGCTACTATATACATGCATATGAAATTTCGAACAAGAAGAATTCAAGAGGAATATATAATATATATTCAATCTCGGGTGACCATATACAACTTCGAACAAGTTTCCATACACAATTAGGATGGATGACCATATACAACTTCGAACAAGTTTCAATCTCGGGTATGCATATAAATTTCTTCGTCCTCGGTATAGTGTTCTCCTTTAGGATTGATGACTTCCCTCATGAAAAATCCTGCTAATTCTTCTTGAATTGGTCGGAAGCGAGCTTCTGGACTAAGCCTCCTCCGCAAGTTATCCGTCGCGTTCCGCACGCTATCCGATGCCTTCCGCTCAGAGGTGTGTCTCCAGATGTTCTCACAAACATAGTATCCACATAGATTGGTCCCCGGTGGCTGCTTATCCACATTAACTAACCTTCTGAAATCTAGCTCATGTTTGAATTCACCGACAATTTCTTCTGAGAACCGTCTCCAAACCCTACAGGGCAAAGAAAATTAAATGAACAAGGGAGTTATTAGTTACTTGATATTAGGAAATGAACGAAAGAGACCGATCGATATAGAGCTCAAATGATTGAAAATAATTACTTTTGCAGCATTTTTCTCATGTCGGCCCAACGCTTTGGATCCGAATCCATAGAGTCCATGATTAGAACTCTGGAGGTGTGAAGTTCAATATTTAGCAGAATCCAGTGGAACCTGCGGACACGTTACATGCACAGTCATGCATAACTCATCGATTAGACATACCATGCATGGAGTAAACAAAAGAGAATGGGCACAAGAGAGAAACACTCACCCAAAATGGGAAGGAAATAGAATATGACTTTTGAGTTGATGCTTTCTAAGAAACTTGTAAAAGTCTTTCTCCACGTCTTCGGGGTGATGTTGCAACACATGTCCATTAACGATATGTGGGTCAATGAACCCAACATCATGGATGTTTCTTATTTTGCATTCCCAAATCTTCAATCTGCATAATAGCATACGCAACAATATAGTTAGGACAATATATATATATATATATATATATATATATATATATATATATATATATATATATATATATATAGTGCAGGCAATGAAGAACGAGATGAGGTAGAAATAAATCACTTACAGAACGTAGCAACTCAGCATAGATTTGTCGAGGTCGCGCAGATTGAACAGCTGGAACAAATTCACTCATATGAACTTGTACAGAGTACCGTTTGGTGTGATGCTCATCTGTAACATCCGCATAAACATATTCTTTGTCGGCCCATGTTATGAATTGCTTGTACCAACGTAGCAGATTTCGCATTTGTGGTGGTAGACTCTTTTCCCGCGCAGGCTCGACGAGAGGCCCATTCCGCACATATTGTAATGCTATCTCACATACTGGCGCATCCTCAAGGCCTAAGAAGGCACGAAGAGTCAAACCCATCTCGGATGCTTGTTTCATGGCACTCGCTACAGTCAATCCAAGTGCTGCCGCAGCTGCTATGATCTCGGGGTCCTCTTCCGGACCGGCTTTCACTATGAGCGGGGGGATCGATTGTTTCTTCTGCATCCCGAGCTGGTCAACTTGTTTCCCGCTTTTTTTACTTTCTTCTTTCTCCTCCTTCAATATTTTTGCTTGCCTACGAAGTTCATGTCCATAGTCGCCAGGCATATTCAGCTCGGCTTGGGACGGTGTCGTCAAAAAATCCTTAGCCCACTTCTTTTGCTTCTCAGTGAATACTTGCTTGGGCTCAGGCTCTTTTATCGCCTTCATATCCGCCTTCCATTTCTCATAATCAGCAGACGCGGCCAATTTGGTTTCAGCTTCACTAAGTTCCCAAGGCCTTGGGAGGAGAGGCTTCAGTGATGGCTCCGGTACCCTTGTGGTCTTAGGTACATAAGGGTCCGGGTTAATAGTCCAGGAGTGGGTTTCCTTGCTGTCCGCCTGCTTCTGCTTCTTCGCCGGAGGTGGATTGGGGGGCGTCGTACCCGCTGGAGGAGGATTGGGGGGCGTCGTACCCGCCGGAGGTTGTGGATCGAGGGACGGCGTCGAATGGCGTGAAGGAGGTGTAGGTAAACCACCACGACCACCACCACCGCCACCACCGCCACCACCACCACCACCACCATCGGAGGGGGGTGGACTTGCTAGCCTTGGCGCCTCGCCTGGAAACACTATGTACTTCTTTTTCCATAGAATGAACTGGCGCTTGACATCTCAAAGTCTTCTCTCCCCTTCGGGTGTAGGTTTGTCAATCTCCAGGTCCTCAAACCCTTGGACTATGTCTTCCACCGTGACACGAGCATAGCCATATGCAATGGGGTTGTTGTGGTGGAGTGCTCCAGGTGTACAGGGTAAAGCACTGCCGCTAGCTACCTTCGTGGAAACGTTCCCCACGGGATAATGCAGATCACATTCTTTCATCTCCTTTACATCATCCACGGGGTAGTGAGGCTCCGGTGCACGAATCTCGATCATCGATGCACTAGCACCAGGCGGGGCATCCGTGGAAGCCACGCTGCTTCTCCGCTGCTGGCTTCCGCGATCCGCTTCATGATCTTCATGCGGCCCTGCAGCCGATTTTTCTTTTACTAGTTCATGCACGGTCTGCTTCAACTCATGGAGTTCCGATGCAAACTTCGTCATAAGATCTGCATCCCGGTCCGTCTTTCTCTTACAGCTTCTGTAACAGTACGGGTCATTGTCCTGGGAAAACCCTACTTTCCACGGAACTTTGCCTTTGCCTCGTACACGTCCTCCGTTTTCATCATTCCCGAGGGCTGTTGTCAGTGCGTCTTTCTCTCTGTTGAACTTGATCAAGCCCTCTTGAGCTTGGGTCATTGCGTCAATAAGGGCTTGGGTGGGAGCAAACTGTCTCTGCCGGTGAACACACACCCCTGTCTCCGGGTCTAGCGACCCCCCATGCCCGTACCACCAGCTTTTGGCCCTTGGGTCCCATCCCTCTGTACCTAGAGGGATTCCTCGCACCCTCAGGTCCTCCTCCATCTTCTGCCACCTAGGCTCCGAAAGGCGGTATCCTCCTGGCCCCATAATATGATGGAACTTTTTCTTACTCGCATTATCCTTATTTTTTTTCGATATTTCCTTGAAATGCTCCGATTGCTTTTGCCTCACAAATTCTGGCCAATCATCTTTCAGTTTCTCATGTTATCCATTGAAATCCGGAGTCTTGCCCTTGTTGACATAGTCACGGGTTAAATTTTTCTTGAAGTTCCGGAATGCTTCGCCCATCTTCTGAAGAGCGAACTCTTTAACTAGCCTCCTCCTCTGACGTCCACCCGGAACCTCGTTACCGAATTCATCGACTTTGTTGTATTCCGGAGGTAGAATGAAATGTTCCATAAGCTTTCTCCAGCAATCCTTTTTCGTTCTCTTGTCGACAAAACTGAAACCAAGACGTGCCTTCTTTGGCTCCTTCCATTCCTGGACGGTGATCGGGACGTTGTCTCTAACAACGACTCCGCATTGGTTGATAAACTTTGAGGTGTGCTGTAGGGGCTTGCCGGTTTCACTGACAAACTCAATGGCATATGTTTCTCCTGTTTTCATCGCCTTG
>NC_057811.1:476445254-476448854 GCF_018294505.1 Triticum aestivum
CCAACCGCGACTAAAGGGTACCTTTAGTCGCGGTCCGCCTCCCCAACCGGGACTAAAGGGTTTTGGCGCCGCTTTCGTTCCCGCGCAGAAAGACCCTTTAGTCGCGGTTGGGGACAACAACCACGACTAAAGGGTACCCTTTAGTCGCGGTCTGCCTCCCGAACCGGGACTAAAGGCATTGTGCTGCTACGCCCGCGTCGAAAGTTTAGTCCCACCTCGCTAGTTGAGAGGGGCGCGCAGTGGTTTATAAGCCCCACTGCCGCTCCCCTATTGAGCTCCTCTCCATTGCAGGCTTACGGGCCTAATTGTCACTGCTATGCCTGATGGGCCTACTGGGCCTTCTGCGGGCCTGAATCCTGGCCCATCGATGGGTTTCTAGTCGTATTCAGGCCGTGGTGGCCCAGTAGGTGGCATATTTTTTATTTTTTGCCTGTTTTTTGTTTTCTTTTTTGCTTTATTTATTTTGTTTTGTTTCTACTTACAACAAAAAATTTATTTATTTTATTTTATTTTGTTTCTAATTACTTATTTATTTTACTTTATGATAATTATTTTTGCTATTAAAGTTTCTAACAAAAAAAGTTCTTTATGAAAATTCTTTTAGCTTTCAATGATTTTGAACAGAAAATACTTCGATAATTTTAGTTGAATCAATTTTATTTATGTCATTAAAATTTATTTTATTTTGTTTGTACAATTATATATCAAAAAAATCAGAAAATAAAACTAATTCATTTTAAATTCTTAAAAATACAAATAATATGTCAAAAAAATCAGAAAAATAAAAATAATTCATTTAAAATCTTAAAAATACAATTATATATCAAAAAATCAGAAAAATAAAACTAATTCATTTTAAAATCCCTTGAAGGTTTGACAAAAGGTTTGATACATCATTCAGTTCATCGACCAAATACAAAGTTTGGTACAATAAATTATTACACATCAATTCTTCCCTTGTGTCCCTGCTTGCTTACGATTGTGCCGTATCCATGGAGCATCCTCATCATTTAACTTAATGCTTGGGTCAGTGTTCACTTTGAAGGGCGGAATTTCACCAAACATATTATAATCTTCTGACATGTCTGTCTTGTCCTCCACTCCCACGATGTTTCTTTTCCCTGAAAGAACAATGTGGCGCTTTGGATCATCGCATGATGTACTGATCGTTTTCTTATCTTTCCGTTTCCTCGGTTTGCTACTCATGTCCTTCAAATAAAAAACCTGAGCGACATCTTTGGCAAGGACGAATGGTTCGTCAAGGTAACCAAGATTGTTGAAATCCACCATTGTCATTCCGTATTGCTCGTCCACCTTTACCCCACCTCCTGTTAGCTTGAACCATTTGCACCGGAACAAAGGGACCTTAAAGGAGGGTCCATAGTCAAGTTCCCATATCTCATCTATGTAACCATAATATGTGACCTTTTGCCCATTCTCGGTTGCTGCATCAAAGCGGACACCACTATTTTGGTTGGTGCTCTTTTTATCTTGGGCGATGGTGTAAAATGTATTCCCATTTATCTCGTACCCTTGGAAAGTCGTTATAGTCGAAGATGGTTTCTTGGCTAACATGTACAGCTGATCTCCAACATCATTGTCATTCATTAAATGTTTTCGCAACCAACTGCCGAAAGTCTCCATGTGGGCCTTTCTAATCCAGGATTCAGGCTTCCCCGGGTTGTCCGAGCGTAAAATATTCTTGTGTTGCTCGAAGTACGGAGCCACCAAGCTGGAATTTTGCAGAACTGTGTGGTGTGCTTCAGTCATAGAATGACCGTCCATACATATTGTGGATTCCCTTCCGATCTTGCCTTTTCCACTTAGTCTCCCCTCGTGCCGCGATTGAGGAATACCAATCGGCTTAAGGTCAGGAACATAGTCAATACAGAACTCAATTACCTCCTCATTTCCATAGCCCTTGACGATGCTTCCTTCTGGCCTAGCACGGTTACGAACATATTTCTTTAATACTCCCATGAACCTCTCAAAGGGGAACATATTGTGTAGAAATACAGGACCGAGAATGGAAATCTCTTCGACTAGGTGGAGCAGGAGGTGCGTCATAATATCGAAGAAGGATGGTGGGAACACCAACTCGAAACTGACAAGGCATTGGACCACATCGTTCTGTAACCGTGGTAGATCTTCTGGATTGATTACCTTCTGAGAGATTGCATTGAGGAATGCACATAGCTTCACAATGGCTACTCGAACATTTTCCGGTAGGAGCCCCCTCAAAGCAATCGGAAGCAATTACGTCATAATCACGTGGCAGTCGTGAGACTTTAGGTTTTGGAACTTTTTCTCCGCCATGTTTATTATTCCCTTTATATTCGACGAGAAGCCAGACGGGACCTTCATACTGTTCAGGCATTCAAAAAAATGACCTTCTCTTCTTTGGTAAGAGCGTAGCTGGCACGACCTTGAAACCATTCCGGATGCCGGTCATCTGGGTCTTTCAAAAGTTGCTGGTCCTGCCGTGCTTCCTTTGTATCATTTGTCTTCCCATACACGCCCAAGAAGCTTAGCAGGTTCACGCAAATATTCTTCGTAACATGCATCACGTCGATTGCAGAGCGGACATCTAGGACTTTCCAATATTCTAGCTCCCAAAATATAGATTTCTTCTTCCACATGGGTGCGTGCCCGTCAACTCCCCGCGGAACTGATTGTCCGCCAGGACCCTTTCCAAAGATGACTTTCAAATCCTTGACCATATCAAATATCTCAGCACCAGTACGTTCCGCAGGCTTCGGCCGGTGATCTGCCTTGCCGTTGAAATGCTTGCCTTTCTTTCTTACGTTATGATTTCGGGGAAGAAATCGACGATGACCCAGGTACACGTTCTTCTTACAATTAACCAAACGTACACTTTCAGTCTCATGTAAGCAGTGCGTGCATGCATTGTATCCCTTATTTGTCTGTCCCGAAAGGTTACAGAGAGCAGGCCAATCGTTGATGGTTACAAAAAGCAACGCTCGTAGGTCAAATTCCTCTCCTTTGTGCTCATCCCAGACACGTACACCAGGTCTGGCCCACAACTGTAAAAGTTCATCAACTAATGGCCTTAGGTACACATCGATGTCGTTCCCGGGTTGCTTTGGACCTTGGATGAGCACTGGCATCATAATGAACTTCCGCTTCATGCACAACCAAGGAGGAAGGTTGTAGATGCATAGAGTCACGAGGCCAGGTGCTATGGCTGGAGCTCTGCTCGCCAAAAGGATTCATGCCATCAGTACTTAGACCAAATCTTATGTTCCTTGCGTCAGCTGCAAAATCTTTGAACACTCTGTCGATCTTTCTCCATTGCGTTCCATCAGCGGGGTGTCTCAACTCCCCGTCGGACTTACGGTCCTCTTTGTGCCATCGCAACGACTTGGCATGCTTTTTGTTCATGAACAGACGTTTCAACCGTGGTATTATAGGAGCATACCACATCACCTTGGCGGGAACCCTCTTCCTGGGTTTCTCGCCCTCAACATCGTCACCAGGGTCATCGCCTCTGATCTTATAACGCAATGCAGTGCATACAGGGCATTCATTCAAATTCTCGTATTCACCGCGGTAGAGGATGCAGTCGTTAATGCATGCATG
>NC_057811.1:476449989-476474732 GCF_018294505.1 Triticum aestivum
ATGGGCCTTTAGTCCCGGTTGGCCTGGCCAACCGCGACTAAAGGCCTTCGGGGACCTTTAGTCCCGGTTGGCCAGGCCAACCGGGACTAAAGCCCCTCCCGTCCGCCAACTGTCGACCGAGCGCGCTGGGCCCAGATAGTTGGTCGCGGGTCTCCTCCCGAACCGCGACTAAAGGCCCCTTTTGTCGCGGTTCGATTGTTTTAGGGACTAATGGGGGCGTATGGAAGCCTCTTTTTCTACTAGTGACTAGATATCATTTCTAACTATGAGTGGCTACTGCGATCTTCAAAGTCTGGTATGACGAGCGCATCTATAGGTGCCACTTTCCTTTACTGCCGGTTCATGTATAATTTTCGATCCCCGCTGGGCGACGACAGTCAATAAAAGAAGACAACTAGTACGATGTTCAATGCAATGTTATTTTATTTGCTAGTTGTTTGTATCTTGTTATCTTTTCATTGTACTAGCAAATGGTTTTCTTGTTATACAGTTCTGTTTATTCTTCCATGTGGAGCCCACTCATCGGTGTGATCCATATTTTGCGTGTGTTTTACCTACGTTCTTATTCATCCAATCACCTCGTAGCCATGTGGTGGCCGCACGTTTGCCGACGAACTATACCCCCGCCACCATACGCTCCGGAGTCTCCTTGTGGCGTCCTGCACTCCAGTCAATGTCCAGCGGCCGAGCCGACAAGCTGGTGCGATGACACCACTCGGCACTAGCGGAGGACACACGACGGTGGGCTCCTTCTGTCCTTCACGCTGCCGGGCGGTTGGGTGCGGAGAGAAACAAGGAAGAGCTACCTGCTACACATGCATCCGATTCCATTAATTTGGAGCCAATGAGGAAATACTGGCTTGTATGCACTCCTTGCAGTTGCAGGCTAGTACCTGCTTCACAGGTGTCTTTGAATCGATCCATGGTCCATCTATTCGGTAGTACTCACTCCGTCCGAAAATACTTGTCGGAGAAATGCATAAAAATGAATGCATCTAGAACTAAAACACATCTAGATATATCCATTCCTCCGACGAGTATTTCCGGACGGAGGAGTACTGTATATCCTATTGAGGAAACACACATCAGTTTCGTGCGCCTCGATCGTCGCGGCCGTAGTGCCAGGTGCAATGCACAGTTGAACATGTCGGCAGTGGCTTATCGTGTAATGGCGCATGCTATTGCTACCTTTGTAGCGCTACAGTTTATGTTTATGGGACTGTTGACAGCACACGAGAGATTATTTACTTCGCATACTAGATTTGTCTTAAGTCAATCCTTTTAAAGTTTGACCAAGCTTATAAAAAATGGTTACAATACCAAATCAACATCGTTAGATTCATCACGAAATATATTTCATTATTATATATATTTGATTCTATAGATGTTAATATTTTTTGGTATGAAGTTAATCAAACTGTACAAAATGTTTAGGATAAATCTATTATGCAAAGTAAAAAAAAACTGTACCATAAGAGTTTGAATCATTAAGCTGCCAGTGAAACCATCCAGAAGGTTTCGAGATAGTGTTAGCACGCTGATAGTACCATATGATTTATATCTAGCTATCTCTATCCCCCTTCTCCTAGCGTGCAAGTCACGATTGAGTCATGGTTGTAACAAATTTATTGTATGTGTATCTCACAATAAAGGACTCTCGAGCTCTGCATAGAGGGTGAGATGCTTCCACCAAACTTTTACAGGTGATACGTACAGGTATATGTATAACATGCCTAGTTGGTGGCAAGCTGTCTCAACGAGCAGTCAGTCTCACTTGCACCAGAGAGTAGTCATTTTCCATATAATCATCGATCACTAGATAGGCAGTGCGGCTTGCCGCACCCCACCCGGTCCAGTTTCATCCAGCCCGGTAGTATACACATGATGCAAAGGTAGAGTAACAACAAACACAGAAAAGGAATTATTGAGATCATTGACTCAACATTAGGATTTCTCAAAGAAACATGAGGAAGCAAACAATTACTAATAGTAGTGGTTCAGTTGATTACATCTTTTGAGCATGTCACTAAAAATGCAGTATGATATAACTAAAGAAAGACAGATATTCATGTACCAGTTCAGGAAGAGGTAGACACACTGGCCTTGCAGCTTCTGATAGTGACGATTCCTATTAGAGGTTCATATAATGTAGCATCAGACACCTAAAGCATCGTTGTTCATATACCAAAAGCAGGCCATAGTGGTTATCACAGCTAACTTATTTACACTGCTTTCATACTGCATAGTACAGTAGTAAACTAAACCTACAAATCTGTAGCGACAACTGATCATTCGGCAGCAAATCCCTATCAATGGAAAAACTATGTTCAAACTGTTAGCAAAGAATTATGTAAATAATAGAAATGGATTTGTTATATCAATGGAGAGCATGCATAGCATGAAAAAAAATGCACATCAGCAAACATAGCACATCAACTGCCATAAGTGAAAACTAAACCTACGGCTCTCTCCGTTGGGTTACTGTTTTTAACAGATCATCTCTAGTAGCTTGCAATGGCACATTTATAGCATACCTAAGTATCATCAGTACATCAATGTGATTAATCAAAAGGATTAAGATGTCTCAAAAGAAAAGCATACAGTCCATGAAGATCTAATGAAAGTTCAGAACACACACAAGTCAGTGCCTCAAAGCTACTCCCTCCGTTCCTAAATATAAGTCTTTGTATAGATTCCACTATGGACTACATACGGAGCAAAATGAGTGAATCTACACTCTAAAATATGTCTATATACATCCGTGTGTGGTTTGTAGTGCAATCTCTAAAAAGACTTATATTTAGGAACGGAGGAAGTACAACATATGTGTGCTTGTGGCTGCCTCCATTGTCAGGCATTTTCATGCATACAATAGGCAACCATGAGATAAGAGAAAGAAACACAAGAACAACAATAGACAGAAGCCCATCTGACTCATTCCGACCGAACGCGTGCCCATGCCAAATTGACCACATCTGAAGGAGATAAGTGGGAAATAACTGGAGAACGATTATGGAGCCTCCATGTTGTGGAGACCTTCCCGGGAGATGCCGACCTCGACCATGGCATTTTTTATGTTGTCTTGTCTTGAGCATACATCCATCGAAAAAGAAGGCATGGATGCATTGTTTGTCAACATCCCACCAGTATATATATATAGAACCAGAAAAACAAAATAGCTGCAAGACCAAATAAAAAGGGCATTAAAAACACACTTCTATAAAACAGTGCAAAGTGAAAAAAATCAATCATATACTGTACACTGTAATAGGAGAAAAACAATTATTATCCAGTCAAGGACTCTATTTGCAAGCTAATGTGAGAACAAAGGAATCTGAAAAGGAAAAAAAATCATCTTCTCCAACATTAACAGAAAAAAGAGATACAACCAGCTCTCACATATGTATATATCTAGCAATTAAAATCATTCTTACAGTTACTGTAAGAAGGAAACTGGAAAAAGTAGCCACTTTGATAATACTAACCATTGTGTGCAGGAAAAGCGAAGAAAACATTAAGCAGCAAGAGAATATACACAACTCTCTAACAGGAAATAATGTAGCTTAATCGGCGTACTGCCACTCTCTCCAACATGAAAGAAGAACAAATTAATC
This sequence comes from Triticum aestivum, assembly GCF_018294505.1. Classification (NCBI taxonomy): domain Eukaryota; kingdom Viridiplantae; phylum Streptophyta; class Magnoliopsida; order Poales; family Poaceae; genus Triticum; species Triticum aestivum. The sequence continues at coordinate 476,453,604 of NC_057811.1, forward strand.
TTATATGTGCACTGCCAATCTTATATGTGCACTGCCCTAGTTCTGTACTTAAGAAAATGTTAGTACACATTTTAGTGAAAGAAGAAGGAGAAACTAAACTCATGCTTAAGAAAAAAAAAACTATCTGACTATCATCACTATTGTCTCATTCGGTGCTTCAATTATATGCACACAACATTACCAATTCAACCATTATAGCAAAAATCACACACAAAAAGACCAGGAGAAACTTCCTCAAGCAGCTTCCCAAAGTCGGATTTCGAATCTAATAGGATAAACTAAAGAATCTTATAAGAAAGTTACTGAATCGGGGCTTGAAAGAACATAGCGGAACAAAAGGACAACTTCCACAATCTGAGACATATGAAGAGGTGAATTAAAGGAACTTGCTAATGTTTTCGGATAACATGCTATGGAATATCTCAAAAAAAATCACGGAATGAAAATAAGCGAGTAATGGGTTTATGTATGAGAAGTAAAGGGGAAGAAAAGCATAAACTACATGAAAATAGCTACTGACGTCACAATTTACGCCCATTCTTTCTGACCCCAAAATCAGAACAGAGTAGACCTGAAGGCGAGAGTTCAAGGTTCTCTCCACACCAGCCCAAGCTCCTTCCCTTCGAGCAGCTGACTCCTGTTAAAATTAGCACACGATCGATTAGCGTACTTCAAACAGCTGAAAAAACTCAATCCACAGACTGTGTAGGTGGTATATACACACAATAAGAAAAGAAAGGTGAACTAACTACACCACAAGGAAAAATCTGTGGAAGCACCAATAATACCTTGGTACTTCAGTTTGCCTTGGGAGTGGCATTGCTGACTCAGGAACTTGTGTGACCAGTTCATTATACCAGAGTTTACTGGCCTGAAGAATTGAAAAATGGAAGAAGCTAACAGTTGGTGCATGCCTAATTTTACTCTGTAGTACCAGGTACACCAGAAACATGCTTACCTGTTGGCGCTTTTGAAGATCGTCCTGATCCCGTTTTAATCGTTCTTCCTTGAAAGGAGCCTGAAATGCCCCCAAAGAAATATATGATCAGTGGAACCTAAAATGGAATAGTACAAAAAAATAACACTTCAGATAGCTTCTCTTAAATGGCTCTCATGCTCAACATTGGCTTCTATGTTACATGCATGCGGACATGTTTTTCTATCTTCCAATGTATTATTTGGTCATACAGGAATTAACCAGTCCAACAATTGGGCAAATCTTACTAAAAGTAAATAAAGGAACATAACATGGAGGAGCTTACAGCCTGATAGACTTAACTGGGCAGTGCCCAACGGTAGTCATCAACCTTTGAGCCGCAGAACAGCAAGATCGAATAGAGCTTGTGGCCAAAATTATTCATTTTAGAGGCTTGCTCACTGCACAAAGAAAATTGTTTTGCAGTTTACTTTTGTTGACAGGGTGAAAGGAAAACAGCAGCCCAAAAAGAATAGCTATTACCTGCCCGCAAGATCAACCAAGGCAAGGTTCCACGAATCCTTTCTGCTTGTGTCTTACAGTAATCTCCAGTACAACGCGTGAACTTGAAAAAAGAGAGGAACAAATATTATTTTCTATGTGAGAACAATGTACAAAAATCAGGGGAGTGATTAACTGATCATAACTACTGTAACTGTCTATAGATTATAGACTGAGAATCTTAACAATTATACTATGATATACTATCAAATCAAACCATATTTGTACTTCAAGATACAAAAAAGAAGAGGACTCGGTTCGGTCATCCACGTGAACGCCCCTCTAAGAAAAGGCTCTTGTTCTTTCTCCAGGCAGTAAAACAAACTCAATGTATACTACGAACTCCATTAATCTTCTCTCACTAATTAATAATCCAAGAAGCGGCAGGTTAATCAGGATACTCCATCACTTGGGCCCTTACTGCTCTTATATGGGCTTGTTACTCTAGTCCAAGGCGAATACAGAGTAAGTGCTAGCCAGACTTGATTAAAGGAATTCATCCCACAATAGGAGAAAACAAAAGGAAATATTTATTCCTTTTCACGGAAACACAGGAAATGCAATTGTACTAAATCAACGTACCTGTAATTGATTTGGTATAAATAGTTCCAATCCAAATTTAATACTACAAATACAGTTTGTTATATTTAAATCTGTGAGAGGCCTTATAAAAAATTCCTACAAATTTATTTAGGGTCCTAAGCATTCTCATGCTGTGAAGATTCTCTTTTGAACGGGAAATAAATATGAAGAATTCCCTAAGACTAAACCGTCCAAGTATTTTGCTATGGGAATAGCCGATAGAGATTACAGAAACCATAAAAAAATCTTTTCCATCAATCAAGTCAAAGATTACAGTGCAAATATGGTAGTTAAGGAGCATTGCCAATTTGGCATTTTAAAATTCAAAGCATGGGTATTATGTTACCATCCAAGTGTATGTAAAGCTTCAAATATCATGTGTTTGCTTTCAGAACAGGGTATTCGGCATACTTGACTGACTAATACAGTAAGCACTAAATACTAAGCTGCCATACTTTTTTTTTTTGACAAGAGCTGCCATACTAAGTAATCAGTGACCTGCGAAGCTTAACTTAAGCCACATGGTTTATGATAAAAGTAAGCTGCATATAGTTCAATGCAATGTGGAGTGGGCTGACGTGGTGAACTATTTCTTAGAAGATTAAAAGATATTCATGATTTTGTAATATAACAGATGTATGAGCAGGTATAACTTGGAATATCCAGGAGAACTGTTTCTTAGAAGATCAAAAGATATTCATGATCTAGTTATAGAAGTAAGGTCTCCCAATAAACATATTAAATCTGAGTTTTGATGTCAATACAAAATTACAAATGTGACCATCGTACACTAAACACAAAAGACTGTCAGAACCTCCTTTATTCTCCTAACAGCAATGATGGCCTGCTTTTGAATACTCCCAGGATTAATTAACCATGGAAACAAAAGGAAATTCTCCTAACAGAACCTCCTTGATTCTCCTAATAGCAAAACCAAGCGTTCAAACGAATAGGAGGGTAAACTGCCTATCGCACACGCACGCACGCACGCACGCACGCACGCACGCACGCACACGTACATCAGACATCTCTGTAGTACTAATTCAAGTAGATCAAGAAAATGAATAGCCAAATAGCATGGCATATATAGAATTGTAGATTAGTATCTAGTATAACCAGAAAAGTTGAAGAGCATCCAAACACACAAACACCTCATACCAAATTCAGTCACATCAAGAAAATCAATAGTTGAATACAGTCTCAATCGCAATCACCCATCTAGTACCCATAACAAAAAATAAAAACAACTAACCATTGCTGGAAGCAAGTCATTTACCGGACCATCAAATAAAACAACTCCCAGAAGGTACATGTTTAGCCAATTAACAACTCCCAAGGCCCACTTCTCGAGACAATAAATGAGCTTGACTGCAAGCTCCTACAGTTATAATATTCAACATAGGGCACACACTACAGTATATCTGAATCCAAATCTAAAGACTGCAGTCATTATTGAATGGCATACATATGAACAAAATACTAAACCGGACACATATAATCCTTACTGGCAACGATATCAAGGTGGTCGGCCACCAACCCTCTTTCATCACTCACATGCATGAGGTAGTTCACACACATGTCTCGGCACCCCATCAACAATCATCCAGCAATGATATATTCCAGATGTCAGAACCAACAATATAACATGTGAACCAACAATATATCGGCATGAGATAGGAGAGAAACATCCAGTTATGATAGAAGACACAGTGTCTATTGATGACCGAGGATAGACAATGCACAAACGACATCTTATCATCACCGAGAATAACCTCTTTCCCATAAAACCGACTCTGTACAAACATCATCATCATACCTGCCGTTTTCTCAGTCATTTTGGGCGCAGAAAAAGAAGTAGACTCAGCGAACATTAAGAAGAATAGTTCGAACTTGAGACTACAAATAATCACAGAAAATATAGGTGTAACAGTTATATGGGTGTACTTAGATATACTTTGGTGGTGACATCAGAGGGCATCACAAAGATAGAGTTGTTGATTTGATTTTCAGCCAATTAATTTCACAAGCTTGCCTCTACAAGTACCTGACCCTCAATCGGATCATCACAACAGCTCCACGCCCTGCCACCTTACCACTACAAAGTTTCACCCACACAGAACGCACAGAAAGCTTACATTACAGCACAACAAATCCTACCACCTTCAGCAAAGGCAGAGCACCCGGTCTTTCTCTGTCCATGTTTTATTTTACCGCCTGTATTTTAAGTATGGATTTGTGCCTTAATAGATCTACTGTTTTTGAACCAATAGAAGATTTTGAACGTGATCATGTTTATTTATTACTATCCAGAATTGCATATATAGGTTCAATTATGATATACTATCGGTAGACTCTTCTATTGAACCTGATCATGTTTATTTATTACAGTCCAGAATTGCACATATAGGTTCATCTCTATATCCTCAATGGTTCAACAATCTTCGGATTATGTGGCAGTGTTTGGGAAAACTGGTGCTGCAAGTTTCACAATCTGTGCAAAATAGTAAGCTCACATATTAATAGCTACTTGAAAGATGCAAAGGCTTGCTCTGCAGAAGATTTGAGAGTCAAAGCATGGTAATTGGCTTGCACCAGGTGCGTGTCATTGCTTTGTTTGGTAGCCTCAGCAACACAACAAAGGCAAACAAGAAAACAAAATGATTCTGTAGGCTGCTACTAACACCATGGACAAAAAACAGAAGCAAACAAACAAAGCAAGGAAAGCAACAAAAGCAACAATCCTAGGCCCTACCAGGAGGAAAAGGCACATATTTATACTCCAGTAAAAAACAAGCAAGGAGGGCAAGGAAAGGACCAAAATTAAGTGCACAGACTCTCTACCAGGAACAAAACACATAAAACAAAAGGCTCTCATTGGCCAATTTGCATAAGAGGAGCAAAGAGGAGGAGAAGAAGGGTCAACCTGCAGATCCGTAATGCTGCGGCAGGGAGACAACATGCAGGCACATGCTGAACAAGGGATCGACCAAGCAGACGTGAAACCAGAAACAATGAACCAACCTGCAGCAAAATCAAAGGTAAATCACGGATGAGCAACAACCAATGACCAAGAACGGGACAAAAAGGATGCATACCTACAGTTCAGCTAGCACAGCAACAGATCTGACACATCAACGACGATAAGAACAAGAGACCTGCAGACAAATGAGATCCAAAATCAATCAAGGACGGTCAACCCAATGGAAAGAAATAATATGAGACAAGGGACACTATCTTACCCAACGTCATGGTGCAGCTAAGCCATCACAACCCAAAGCTTGGAGGCCACAGCCATGGCGGATGGGAAGGCGGATAGCCAAGGAGGAGAACGAGCACCGCTGCCGTGGCAGATGGAGAGGCGACCGTCGGTGAGGAGGACGAGCGCCGGAGCCGTGGCGGATGGAGATGCGACCTCCGACGAGGCTTGTGGCGCCCATCGTCCCCGAGGAGGTTGACCCGCGGCGCCCACGCCTCCGGCAACTGCGGCGCGAACCCGCGGAGGCACGCGCACACCTGGCGATGCCCTCTGGCGGCGATGCGCGTGGTGGCCGTGGACGGGGAGGATGGCCAGCGAGGAGTGGCGGCTAGGGTTCAATCGGGGGCGGGGCGAGTGGGCGACTGAGAGAAGACGTGGTGCGGGGTCGCGGGGAGGAGAGGAGGCAGGCGGCGACGCGCGAGAAAGGGAGCGAGGCGGCTAGGGTTTCACCACGGGCATGGCCCCCTTTTATACACCCAGGAAGCGAAACGACGAAAATACCCTCAGGGGCCGCTGGAATTACGTGCGGTGGCAAGCGGGGAGTGAAACTATCCATTCTATAGCGCTGTGTTTTGATCCAACGGCCGAGCTCTTCCACACGCGAGATCGAGCGGCCGAAAACGCATCAGGAAACCGATCGGACAGCCAGAATGCCCAAATCGCTGAGAGAGCTCAGGTTTCGCCTCCTCTCGTTTTTCTGGATACGTATCCTGATTTTGCTGTGAAGAATGGGTTTTTGACTTTTGCTGCTTGCAAAAGCTGAGCTGGGATGGCTCTCTGCACAGAGTAGAATAGAACTAGTGGTATTGCGCACATAGCCATCCAAGAGCATGTTATGATGGAGACCCCTCTTAAGAAAGAAAAGAAGACCCCGTTCTAGTACGGTATACATACATAGGATATGCCAAAATTGTGTTGTGAAATCGATTAACTTGACAAGTGGGTGATGGCCGTCTTGTTACCGGAATATTCATGCCCGACTCCAAGTAAACTCATGGATCAGGTACAAACCCAAGCGACATGCAGCTACAGTTGCACACGTGTGCGCGGACGTGCAATTCCATTTGTGTGGTGTGTAAGTGTAGTTGTGTGTGGTGTCGGAAAAGACAAGTAAAAAAATAATAAACGTAAATCAATAAAAAAGAAAAAGGTAAAATCCACACGAATCTTCACTTGATATCAAACGGGGTCGGAGTTACTACATGAGATTTGCTGATTGTCATTTAGATGAAACTTTTCAAATGCGGTATTTTAATATAATTGATCATTTAAAAAAATTGACTTCCGACAAATCTAATATGTGATGTGAATAAAAAAGGGAATAACTGTTGGAGTTTGAATCATCATCAGAGTTTATCCGAGATGCACATGCAATGAATGTATTACGACCGTGACTCCATTGTGACTTGCACGCTAGGAGAAGGGAGATAGAAACAGATAGATATCATAAAACTATCAACCTGCTAACAACTCTATCCACGAAGGTACAGACGCTTCCACCAAAGTTTACAATTAGTATTTCGTACATGTACATGGATACCCTGATTGGTGGCAAGCTGTCTGAGAAGTCATTCTCTATGAAACTATATATATGAAACACATCCTGACTGTGCTGTGGAGAATTGCTTCTGACTTTTGCTGCTTGGGAAGCTGAGCTGGGACAGCTCTCGTACATATTAGAATAGAACTAGTGGCATTGTGAGACCTTGTAGTATTCTAAGAGAATGTTATGATGGAGACCCCTCGTCAACAAGAAAAGAAGAAGATCCCGTATACACACAAAGCATATGCCAAATTTGTGTTTTGAAATCGATCACCCTTGACGAGTGGATGACGGCCATCTGGTTACCAGAAATCATGGCGACTCCAGTCCAGGTAAACTCACGGACAGGTGAAAAACCAAATCAGCTTGTGCTAAATAACCAGATGCCATTCGTGGCGGCTAGAGTGTAAATAGTAGCTGGCCGGCCGTCTCTATCGCGGACAATACATGCATGCTCGCGGACGAGGGAGGAGGGGGCCTTCTCTGCCTTGTCGGAAACGCTCGCCGGTGTCTTGCCGCGAATTTTGCATTCTAAATAGGACTGGTGGTTTGAGGTTGTAAGACACTCGAGTAGGAGCTTATTATCTCACCGATCAAGGCATGGCGTTGCTGTTCTTTTTAGGTCGAGTTAGTTGGAAGGCAGCAAAGGTGAGAAATTAATTTTAAGACCGTTGGTTGATAGACTATACAAACTAGGAGTAGATGATACCCCGCGCATTGAAAAATTGGGTTGATAACATATGACTTATTATATTTGATTACGTAGAGTTGTAAAACATTTATTGAACATACATAGAATAATTAGAAGCAAAGCTTTTTTCCAAGCATGGTTGAGTGTTCTGGTTGGTCTTTCATTATACATCATTGCAGGCTGAGGTGGGTCTTATCTCATTCATAGTTGTATGGTGAGGTGGCATGCTTGCATGTTGAGATAAATAAGTTATTGGAGATCACTCTCTTATGTACTTCCTCTGTTCCTAAATATGTCTTGAGATTCCAACAAGGGACTACATATGGAGCAAAATGAGTGAATCTACACTCTAAAATATGTTTATATACATCCATATGTAGTTTATATTGAAATCTCTAAAAAGACTTGTATTTAGAAACGGGGGGAGTATATAGGATAAGGTACATCCATCTCCAACATGTACCCTTAAAACAGAAACAATATCCATCCATCGCAGGCAAGCTCAACGGTCGTGAGCCTCGAGAAGTGAATCTATGGGAGGGGAAGAATAAAACGTGGGGCATGACCCATGTGGGACACCAGGTGTGTCCATGCCCCATTTCCAATTCTTCATCGCCAGACTCCACGATGTTGACAGCGGCGGATGTGGACGGGCCGGCCCCGTGGTCATTGCGGCGGGGCATATGTCGATGGTGGTTTTCCGTGTAAATACATATGCTGAGTTTGTAGTGTTAGAGCTTCTGTTTTGGAACGGCTGACATTCCAAAATAGTTACTTACATCATATACTAAATTGTCTTAAGTCAAACTTTATAGAGTTTAAGCAAGTTTATTTTTGACGAAATGCAGTGGTAAGTTTATTAGACTAGTGACGTGATGAATCTAAATATTGAAATATATATTTCATGATGGATTTAATTTCAATATTGTATTGATTTTATACTATAGTTGTTAATATTTTTTAATATAAAATGGGTCACAAACATGTTAAGTAAAAAAAAAAGGTATCATTAGATTTGTATCATCAAGCCGTCTGTGACACCATCCAGAAGGTTCCCTAGATAGAGTTGTTAGCAGGTTGATAGTCATATGATCTGTATATGTCTCCCACTTATTAAGTGACACTCGAGCTCTCTATAGAGGATGAGACGCTTCCACCAAAGTTTACATCGCTACTTACATGTACATGTATAATCTGCCTAGTTGGTGGCAAGCTGTCTCAGCGAGCAGTCGATCTCACTCGCATCAGAGTGGAGCCATTTTCCATGTAATCATCAATCGTATGTATCCTGATTTTGCCATGAAGAGTGGTTTTTTACTTTTCCTGCTTGCGAAGGTGAGCTGGGACAGCTTTCGTACGTAGTAGAACAGAACTAGTGGTATTGTGCAACCTAGTCTTCCAACAGCATGTTATGACGGGGAAACCTTGTCAAATCAAAAAGAAAAGAAGACAATATGTCGTTCTAGTGCATACATAATTGTGTTGTGGAATTGATCAACTCGACGAGTGGATGACGGACTAGGTAAACTCACCGAGGGGGTAGAAACTAAAGCGACTTCTGCCAGACTACTACAAAGTAAACCAATAGCTGGCTTGTTAGCTCTATCAACGACAATGCACATACCCTGCTCATTATTACGTGTGTGTGCTCCCGGACGAGGGATGCAGCGAGGATGAGGGGGAGGAGGAATGAGGAGTGGTGTGGAGGTGGCTAGGATGCAACATTGAGGTAGGCATAGGTCGCACGGAGGTAGGAAGAGACATGGATGGAAGATGAGCGGGTCAGGTTAGCCCTACAAAACATCTAGCGTGAACATCACAAATCTTGGGTAGAATATTTGTCCAAAACAACTTTTGTGAAGCTCATTTTTGAACTACTCCTGCTATTCATTTAAGTGTGTGAACAACAATAACAACATTGGTAAATATTGAATTACATACAACAACCGATATCTACAAACACCGATTGGTCTACCAGAGGAGCATGACCCCGGTTGTGGACGCGGGCAAGAGAGAGCAACCATGGGAAGACCGATGAAATGTGGCCCCTTTTAATTTCTTAGCCATTCCAGCTTGCAAGATACATTAAAAGTTGACTTTTTAGATGAGACCAATTGTGTGTGTAGAAATGTTGAACAATTGAAGCCAAACACGCGCTTGTTTGCTCGTTCTTTTAGAGTAGACTTTTGTTGTTGTTTAGTCTATGTAGAACAACTCTTCGGAAATCTAAGTTATAAATTTGTTGGCAAGTTGAAAATAACTAATGTAACATACACGTCAAGGAATGTGAGAGGATTGAATTTGTAGCATAGGTGCGGGGGCACGCAGCCCCCTTTTTCTTTTGGCATGTGATTTCAATCATTCATTTTTTTTGAATCAAAAGTCTAAATTAAATTTCGTTTACAGGTTCATGTTTCTGGTGATGAGGGCTTCCAAATGAGATCCATTTTGAATACGTTTGGATGAGTTTTTAAATTCTCATTAAGTTTCAACTTCGAAACTTGGTATGAGTGACCGACAAAAACATAAGTTTCAAAAATAGGAACTTTAAAATAATCATGGCCTCATGCGGGACCAACTACTTTGCGGATCGTGAGGCAATAGGGTGACCGGCGCGGGCAGGTGCGTGCCCCTGTGAATTTGCGGTCAAGAAATGTATCAAATGTAATATACACATCAAGAAATGGAGGGCACGTTACTAAAATGAACATACACTATGTGAATGAGAAACAATTTTGTATTATTTTAAAGAAAACAAATGGAACATACACATCAACAAATCAACTGCACGCTACAGCTCGCTTGAGTATCATTTATTCAGCAATGAACACACCGTTATTCTTCCGGAACGGATGGAGAGTTGCCAACTGCGGAGGCACCCACACTACTTAAACTTGGCCTTGACGGCGTCGATGTCTTCGGTACCGACCCGGAAGGCCTTGGCCAGCACGTCGCTAGGCACTGGCGGCGCGGCAGCGAAGAGCGTGGTGGCGATGGCTTGGGTGCCCTGGAGCTGGCTGTTGAAGCCGGCGATGACGGAGGCGGGGCCATGTCCCCTGTTTTGCTGGAAGTGCACGAGCCCACGTGGGAAGACGAACACGTCTCCGACGGTGATGGTCTTGGTGAAGAGCTTGTTAGCGGTGGTGATGAAGCCCACCTCGAGGACTCCCTCAAGGACGAAGATGATCTCGGTGGCGCGCGGGTGGGTGTGCGGCGGGTTCTGGCCTCCCGGCGCGTAGTCGATGCGCGCCATGGACACGCCAAGCGTGTTCACCCCTGGGAATGACTGTACGTTTGCCGCCGTGACGTTGGATCCCGCCGGGTTGTTGGTGTTGCCGGCCTTCTTGAGACCCGCGAAGAAGAAGTCGTCCGCAGTGATGTCCGCCTTGCACGGGAAGCCGTTCAGCTTGATCGCTGCCGCGGTTCGTTTGGACGAATGCACCGTGTCAGCAAGAGCCAGTACACAACGAAGCTGACAAATTAAGATGAATGGATAGCTCCGCAAGATGACTCACAGGATTTCAGGTCGGCGACGCAGACGTCCTGGAGCATGTCGGGGTCGCCGGCGAGGGAGGGGGCGGCAAGGGCGAGGAGGACGGCGCAGGCCGCTACGGCGGAAAGCTGAAGCCTCGCCATGGTAGATTGGTCAATGCTTGCTTGCTATCAGCTTGTTGCTATAGCTGTCGAGTGCTTCCTGGATGTGGATTGAGCAAAGATAAGCAGTGGTACTTATAGGCAGGGTGATTTGTGTATGGAACTATGGATAGCATCGCCATCTCAAGGTCAAACAGGGTAGGCTGGCTGCGACGGGTTCGGATGGGGAGGGAAGCAAGCATCCGATTCCGTTAATTTGGAGCCAATCAAATGGGGATATAGTTGTTTTTATGCAGGCTACCTGCTACACATGCGCCTTTGAATCAGACCCATGATCCATCCAGTCGGTGGAGACAATGGACCCGAGTTTCGTGGGACTATCGTCGTCGCGGGCGGAGCTCCCGGAACAATGCACGATTGCACATGGCGACGGGTGGCTTATCGAGCAGTTGCACATGATAATGCTTAATTTTTTTTCAAGAAAACTTCGGATCTATTCATCAATTGTGAAGGTAGTACAAAGAACATCAAAATACAATTTACATCCAGCTCAAGACCACCTAACGACGTCTACAAGCATTGAAGTGAGTCAAAGGCACACCGCCGTCCTTGCTCCTCACTCATCGGTGTTGGGCAAATATTTTTGTAGTTGGTAGTCGGGAAGTCGTTGTGCTAAGGCCCAATAGGACCAGCGCACCAGAACAACATCCGCCAACAATGAAGAGGCGTAGATCGAAAGAATCCAACCTGCAGACACATAGACGTAGACGAACGAAGACCGAATACAAGCAGATCCACTAAAGACAAATGCCGACCGGCTCCCACGAGATCCGCTGGAGAGACACCTCCACACGCCCGACGCTAGAAACACCGCTGAGGCGGGGGCTAGGCAGGGAAAACCGTATTCCATCTTTAGAAAGCTACCGTCGCCTCATCTTACTGAGAATGGCAAAAAAGCTAACAAAACTCATAACAACACCTATAAACGAAACCCTCCCATCTATAAGGGTCGGGATCCATCGCATTTACATGGTCCTAGGACCGGACCGTACGAGACGAGATGGACCGGCGAGAGGCAGGGAAAACCCTAGGTGAGGGCGTTGAGTCCTACGAGCGAAGGGGTACGGGGTAACCAAGTTGAGTTTCTTTTTTTGGAGCGGCTGACAAAACAAAAGAGGTAGGTACTACGTACATACATGTACATAGCTGTCCGACTGAAGGTGGCAAGCTGTCTCAGCCAATAACCAATTACACTTGCATCAGAGAGGAGTCACATCAGACTTCTGTCTCTTCCGGGATAAAAAAATTTCTGGGCTAAACCGAGCACCGAGCCACTAGCCATATTCAAATACAGCGGACGAAGCAGGCTGCGAAGAGCGATTTATTCAAACCAATCCGATGCAATTCAGCTGCTCGGCCGTCTCTATCACCAACACTGCACGTATCCCTCCCGTTATTACGTGCGTGCTCGCGGACGAGGGAGGAGACGCTCTCTGCCTTGTCCGAAGCGCTCGCCGGCGTCTTGCCGCGCCATTACCTGTTGTCCCGTTCCGGTCGGTACATCTGATCCCGTCACGGCGGCATTCTAAATAGTACCGGTGGTTTGAGAGTGTACGACGCAGGAGCAGGAAACATTATCTCCCGAGCAGCCATGGCGTCTGCTGCTCCTTTTAGGTCAGTTATTAGTTGGAAGGCAGCCAAGGTAGGCCAAGCCTGGCCTTGCTTTGCCATGCTAAAACACACTTAACAAGTACATGGAGACGGGGTTTCCTTTTGTTTTTGAATGGAACAAAGACATGAGTTTGGGGCAGGTTCAAAACACGCAACCGGCGGTCTATTAGAAATTGCACGCATGCAAAAAAAAGGAGTGAAGTGCATCCTAGGTCCTCGAACTATTCCGATGGTGTCACGTAGGTCCTCAAACTATGAAAAGTGTCATCTAGGTCCTCGAAAATCCATAAAGTGTAATAGGTGTGTATATATGTGACACCTCTGAAATAGTTCAAGGACCTATGTGACACCTTTGAAATAGTTTGAGGACCAGGATAACACACATATTGTACTTTGAGGACCTGGATGACGCTTTTCATAGTTCGAGGACCTATGTGACACCTCTGAAACAGTTCGAGAACCTATAATGCATTTCACTCCAAAAAAGAAGTAAAGAAGAAAAAGACAGAGACAAGGAAAGAGGCTCGCAAAAAAATTGGACTGATAATTGCCCTAGCCACTATTTACCCACACCTTTACTCCCACTCTACAAAAGTTACCATCTTAGAGCATCTTCAGCCACGTACCTCTAATTCGACTCCTCAAACGCACATGGACGCGTCCGGTCAGTGATCGGGCGTGTCCGTTTTGAGCCCCTACTTTTTCGTCCGCGCAGCCACACTCCTCTTTTTTTTTTCTCATATATCCGGTCACTTGCACGTGATTGGTGGAGAAGAAGAGAGAGAAAGAAAAGAATGAATAAAGAAAGAGAAAAGGTGGTCCGGGTGGGGTCGCGTCATACGTGGCGGACTGACCGGGCGTGCCCGGACGCGTCCGCGAGCCCTCATATGGTCCTCATATTTGAGTTGGATATGAGGGATACCGGTCAGTCCGGGCGTTTGAGACGGATATGAGGGGTCTGGTTGGGTCGCGTTTTTGTGACCGGTCACTGACTGGACGGCCTGCCCGGGCAGTTGAGATGGATATGAGGGGTCCGGTTGTAGATGCTCTTAGGCACGTTAGGATCCCCTCCAACTTCTTTTTGAGGCTAGCACACGCTTGCTCTTTATTGCTCAATACTGTTTAGAGGAATACAATTGATAGGAGGTCGCAAAAGCCATAAACGACGGCCTGCAGATAAAGTAAGCGCGTGTTTAGTGAGGCTATGTGCCTCCAGATTCGAGCTCTTCCTTCGAAAACGAAAGAGCATTCTTGGAACTCCGATGCCATAATCTTTATCTCCCGGATGATATGACCATGTTTCCCGCCGGTCTCGTCCTTTTATGTTTGACACGACACTTTTACAATCTGATGCAACAATGATGCATGTTTCTAACAGGCCAGATGATAGGGCCATGGCCTCTCGGCATGCTAAAGCTTCAAGCGTAGTCGGGTCGGTTACCCCGGCAAAAACCAGTGCCGATTATCCAAGATAATTCCCTTGGGCATCTCTGCAAATAGCACTAACAGATCCATGATTAGATGAATTGCCAACAGCTCCGTCTACCTTTACTTTGGCTGATCCCACTGGAGGAGCGACCCAGGTTGGGCCAGCCATGAATTGCATGCTTACATGGCATATAATGGTCTGTGCAGTTTTAATAGCATTTATCTCACCAGTGAATCTCTCTATGAATTCATGTGTACCTCTCGGACTCTGGAAGACAGCTTCATGAATTGCCTTGCGTCGTGCGTGCCATATCGCCCAGAGAGTAACCAACAACAGTATGAACTGGTTGTGTGTTGTGAGTCCAACATAGTAAATATCCAACGTTTTGCGTCCGGTTCCCTGGACTGGTGCATGGCGTGAACTCTTCCTCCATCAGTAAGCGCCCATACACAACGTGATGTCGTGCAGTCCAGAAGCGAGTGGCGCCGTGAGTCCTCCATTCTATAGAGCTTACAATTACTGCAAGTTGCCATATTACGGTGATGGAGAAGATTTGCTGAAGGAATAGACTGTTGAGCAACTCTCCATAGGAATATATGATTTTTTTACGGAACCTGAACCTTCCAAAGACTAGTCCATGATCGCTGGTCCGCCTGAGGGTCCCGCACGTTCCTGTAGCCAAGCCTCTCTCCGATGCTTTGTCAAAACTTTCATTCTGTATGATGAGCTGACAGAGAAGATGCCTTTTTGGTCGTATTGCCATGAACAGAAGTCGTCAACGGCCCTGTTACAGAGTGGTATTGAGAGGATGGCCTATGCATCAATAGGTATAAAAGTTTGTTGGATCAATTCCCTGTTGCAATCACCATTGTGTTGATGGATTAATTCATTGACCAACTATGGAGGATCATCGGCAATGCAGGTAAGAGGTCGCATATTGTAATCTCTAGGGATCCAATTGTCCCTCCATATGTTAATAGTTTGACCATTGCCCACTCTTCGGATCAACCACTGTCACAGAATTTCTTTCCCCTCTAACACTGCCCTCCAAATTTGGGATGGTGAATTACCTAGCTCGGCCTCCATAAAATCGTTGTAAGGAAATTACTTTGCCTTGAGGATACGTGCACTGAGAGAAGTTGGATCCTCCAGAATACGCCACGCCTGTGAGCTAGCAGAGCAAGGTTAAAAAGTTCGATATCTCTGAAACCCAAGCCTCCAAGAAATTTTGGCTTTGTCATTGTATCCCAAGAGACCCAGCTGACCTTCCTTCCCCCTCCAACTTCTAACTCCACCAACTTCACAGATGATTTTAGCCAAACGCTTGGGCACCAAGAAGCTAGATTCTCGAAGCAAAGCTTGATCGCAGTGCAAGCGGGCTTGGCCCAGCTCCATCGATTGAAGAATCTAGAGTTCCCTCAATTTGCAGCAATTTGATACCGCTAAAGATACCGGTTCGTTGCCCTCCTCCCTCCTCCTCGGAAAATATAACGTATTGCTGCAGCAGTGATTCCCCTCGAATCAGTGTGCTAGCTGGACTGAATTGGGCTGGGAGAACCTACCGATGCAGCCGAACGGATGTGGAGTGATAAGCCACGAAGAGAAGTTGAATCTGTGAAGTGCCTCAGTTCATGCAGGATAAATTACTAGCTAACCTTCGGAATTGCCTTACTAATGTTGCATCAAATAGTTAGTGGGTGTGTTGACTTTGTTGCAGGACTTCGCCCCAAATGATGTTGGTGATGATAGGTTACTCCATCACATGGCGCGGCTTTCTCCTTCAAACATGCCTACTCGATCATCACAGCCGAGGAAGATGTGGACCCCTTCGCCGAGTTCATTTTGTCCTTGAAGGTTCTGGTCAAATTCAAGATTTTTAGCTGGCTAATCATTAAGGATCGTATCAACACCAAGCACAACCTTCTCAAGGAAACAATTAATAATGATTGTATTTATCCTCGATGTGATGCCCCCGTAGAGGATGTCACTCACTTGTTTGTTCACTGCTCGGAAACGATTCAGGTCTGGACTGCCCTTCAGCTCCAGAACCCCCACGCGCTTGCCACCGCCTGTTGGACTAGACTCTGACATTTGGCCCTCTGTATTCTTTGAAAAAATTGGGAATCAAGGAATGCTTGCATCTTACGCAATGAAGAGCACATGCCCAGGACTACTATTCTAAATCTTGTAATTGATTTCTTCCTTTGGACATTTAGATTCGCTCATAAGAAGGTGGATGTCGTGTTTTGGCGCCAATACATTTATGTACGCGCTAGCACCCTCTTGTAACCTCGCTTTTGATGCTTTGAGTTATGCATTCAGGTGGGGATGTTCTCCCCTCTAGTGATTCTCTAAAAAAAGGGCTCTTGAGTTAATTTTTGGGAAGTTTTTTAGAACTTCAGGAGAAGGCCACTGGGTTAATTTGGTATGCATTATTAACAAACTTAGAGTTGACATAAATGGTTTCATAAAAAACACATTAACCAATTTTCAAATACTTGTCAAACATGTTAATTTGCTATGCAATATTGCACGGTGAACTTCTTTGAAAAAGACAAGGAACATTTTTAAAGTATGTGACGAATTTTTTAATACATAATGATTTTTTTGTATTGCATGATGAATATTTTAATTTACATGTTGAATTGATTTTTAATGCAAAGAAGGAAACAAAACAAAAGTAGAAAAAAATCCAACTAAACATAGACATACAAAAACACAAAAAGGAAAAAAATGCATGTTGTCTGCCTTTGTTTTTTAGGGGTGGAAGCACTTTATTGAATCAAAATGTTATGTGGGATACTGATAAAATCTGGTCAATCAAGTAACCAAACATGCCTCCCTAAGTCTAAAGTCGTAGCTGCTCTAGCCATTACATGTGATTGCATATTAAACTCATGGTTCTCATGTATGATTTGCTCAGAATCCAAATCTTCCGTCTGACTATGTATCTCCTTGATGACCACTCCTGACGTCCCCAAAAGGACTCCCTGAACATGCTCAATTGTATCTGCACAATCGGTTGAAATAACTCCTCGCCAACATGAAATGTCAGCTGCTAGAGGAAAGCCTTCGTTGCATGCTATTGATATGAGAATCTCAGGATCAATTAACCCCGCTATGCAAACTGCCAAGGCACCCAAATAGTCTCCATATTCACTTCTGCGGATCGCAACAAAGGCGTCCTATCTCCATGTCTTACAACAGTTGTGTCAACTTGGATCTTCACTGGACCTGGGCAGGGTGCAATCCTTCTTCATTCACCTTCTGGGACTTGCTATTGCATACCAATGGTAGTTGGGTATTTGTTCAGAGTAACCTTGACAAGAATCTGGCCGAGGTTAGTCATGTTACTCATGTATCATTGAATGAAGCAGAACGTTGTCAATCGTGATAGAAATTCTCCTTCGTGGATCGCCTTCCGCCTTGCCCACCAGATCGACCAGAGTGTAAGAAGAGTCTTTACGAAATTTTCCTGACCCACTAATTCCTGCAACTCAATCATCCACAACCGTGTGTCGCCTTGTCGGCGTGCAATCAAGTGCTCCACAAGCTCTGCATCTACCAAAAGACCAAACACATTTTGCCAACCAAGGCGTGCTTCCACGTATCCTCTCCTACATTACAAATTAGGCAAACCTCTGATTCCAACATGTTCCTGTCACTGGTAGAAAAAAGCCCTTTAGTCCCGGTTCGCAACAGCCTTTAGTCCCGGCTGTGCAACCGGGACTAAATATGCGCGACTAAAGACCCCCCCTTTAGTCGCGCCTCTTACGGACCGCGACTAAAGGCTTTAGTCCCGGTTCTTGTGGCTGACCGGGACTAAAGGCCCGTCCACGTGGGCGACCGTGGTCCGTCGGGGCGGAGGACCTTTAGTCCCGGTTCTCGTGGCCAACCGGGACTAAAGGGCTCCTCCGCAGGTTTAGGGTTTTAGCCCCCCTAAACCTGGTTTCTTTTTAGTTTGGAGTGTTTTATTTCTTTTATATTATATTTTATGTTTTATTTTAATTTTGATAAAGTTTCAGTACACATATTTTACGCTACTATATACATGCATATGAAATTTCAAACAAGAAGAATTCAAGAGGAATATATAATATATATTCAATCTCGGGTGACCATATACAACTTCGAACAAGTTTCCATACACAATTAGGATGGATGACCATATACAACTTCGTACAAGTTTCAATCTCGGGTATGCATATAAATTTCTTCGTCCTCGGTATAGTGTTCTCCTTTAGGATTGATGACTTCCCTCATGAAAAATCCTGCTAATTCTTCTTGAATTGGTCGGAAGCGAGCTTCTGGACTAAGCCTCCTCCGCAAGTTATCCGTCGCGTTCCGCACGCTATCCGATGCCTTCCGCTCCGTGGTGTGTCTCCGGATGTTCTCACAAACATAGTATCCACATAGATTGGTCCCCGGTGGCTGCTTATCCACATTAACTAACCTTCTGAAATCTAGCTCATGTTTGAATTCACCGACAATTTCTTCTGAGAACCGTCTCCAAACCCTACAGGGCAAAGAAAATTAAATGAATAAGGAAGTTATTAGTTACTTGATATTAGGAAATGAACGAAAGAGACCGATCGATATAGAGCTCAAATGATTGAAAATAATTACTTTTGCAGCATTTTTCTCATGTCGGCCCAACGCTTTGGATCCGAATCCATAGAATCCATGATTAGAACTCTGGAGGTGTGAAGTTCAATATTTAGCAGAATCCAGTGGAACCTGCGGACACGTTACATGCATAGTCATGCATAACTCATCGATTAGACATACCATGCATGGAGTAAACAAAAGAGAATGGGCACAAGAGAGAAACACTCACCCAAAATGGTAAGGAAATAGAATATGACTTTTGAGTTGATGCTTTCTAAGAAACTTGTACAGGTCTTTCTCCACGTCTTCGGGGTGATGTTGTAACACATGTCCATTAACGATATGTGGGTCAATGAACCCAACATCATGGATGTTTCTTATTTTGCATTCCCAAATCTTCAATCTGCATAATAGCGTACGCAACAATATAGTTAGGACAATATATATATATATATAGTGCAGGCAATGAAGAACGAGATGAGGTAGAAATAAATCACTTACAGAACGTAGCAACTCAGCATAGATTTGTCGAGGTCACGCAGATTGAACAGCTGGAACAATTCACTCATATGAATTTCTACAGAGTACCGTTTCGTGTGATGCTCATCTGTAACATCCGCATAAACATATTCTTTGTCGGCCCATGTTATGAATTGCTTGTACCAACGTAGCAGATTTCGCATTTGTGGTGGTAGACTCTTTTCCCGCGCAGGCTCGACGAGAGGCCCATTCCGCACATATTGTAATGCTATCTCACATACTGGCGCATCCTCAAGGCCTAAGAAGGCACGAAGAGTCAAACCAATCTTGGACGCTTGTTTCATGGCACTCGCTACAGTCAATCGAAGTGCTGCCGCAGCTGCTATGATCTCGGGGTCCTCTTCCGGACCGGCTTTCACTATGAGCGGGGGGATCGATTGTTTCTTCTGCATCCCGAGCTGGTCAACTTGTTTCCCGCTTTTTTTACTTTCTTCTTTCTCCTCCTTCAATATTTTTGCTTGCCTACGAAGTTCATGTCCATAGTCGTCAGGCATATTCAGCTCGGCTTGGGACGGTGTCGTCAAAAAATCCTTAGCCCACTTCTTTTGCTTCTCAGTGAATACTTGCTTGGGCTCAGGCTCTTTTTTCGCCTTCATATCCGCCTTCCATTTCTCATAATCAGCAGACGCGGCCAATTTGGTTTCAGCTTCACTAAGTTCCCCAGGCCTTGGGAGGAGAGGCTTCAGTGATGGCTCCGGTACCCTTGTGGTCTTAGGTACATAAGGGTCCGGGTTAATAGTCCAGGAGCGGGTTTCCTTGCTGTCCGCCTGCTTCCGCTTCTTCGCCGGAGGTGGATTGGGGGGCGTCGTACCCGCCGGAGGAGGATTGGGGGGCGTCGTACCCGCCGGAGGTTGTGGATCGGGGGACGGCGTCGAATGGCGTGAAGGAGGTGTAGGTGAACCACCACGACCACCACCACCGCCACCACCGCCACCACCACCACCACCATCAGAGGGGGGTGGACTTGCTAGCCTTGGCGCCTCGCCTGGAAACACTATGTACTTCTTTTTCCATAGAATGAACTGGCGCTTGACATCTCCAAGTCTTCTCTCCCCTTCGGGTGTAGGTTTGTCAATCTCCAAGTCCTCAAACCCTTGGACTATGTCTTCCACCGTGACACGAGCATAGCCATATGCAATGGGGTTGTTGTGGTGGAGTGCTCCAGGTGTACAGGGTAAAGCACTGCCGCTAGCTACCTTCGTGGAAACGTTCCCCACGGGATAATGCAGATCACATTCTTTCATCTCCTTTACATCATCCACGGGGTAGTGAGGCTCCGATGCAAACTTCGTCATAAGATCTGCATCCCGGTCCGTCTTTCTCTTACGGCTTCTGTAACAGTACGGGTCATTGTCCTGGGAAAACCCTACTTTCCACGGAACTTTGCCTTTGCCTCGTACACGTCCTCCGTGTTCATCATTCCCGAGGGCTGTTGTCAGTGCGTCTTTCTCTCTGTTGAACTTGATCAAGCCCTCTTGAGCTTGGGTCATTGCGTCAATAAGGGCTTGGGTGGGAGCAAACTGTCTCTGCCGGTGAACACACACCCCTGTCTCCGGGTCTAGCGATCCCCCATGCCCGTACCACCAGCTTTTGGCCCTTGGGTCCCATCCCTCTGTACCTAGAGGGATTCCTCGCACCCTCAGGTCCTCCTCCATCTTCTGCCACCTAGGCTCCGAAAGGCGGTATCCTCCTGGCCCCATAATATGATGGAACTTTTTCTTACTCGCATTATCCTTAT